>NC_068444.1:30436479-30546479 GCF_023373465.1 Oncorhynchus keta | reverse complement strand
CCCACATTGTCTCATCTTCCTGGCATCTAGGAAACTAAGCCGGGTTGGGGGTAAAACAACATCCGTGCGGATAACCAGGAGATGAACCAAGGTGGTTTATGATGTCCCCCGATCCGCATGGGAGGGGTGGAACTAGCCCTGACTAAGCATTTTTAGGTCTCCTATATTTAAAAAAAAAAAATATATATTTGTCCTTTATTTAACTAGGCAAGTCAGTTAAGAACACATTCTTACTTACAATGACGGCCTATGAACAGTGGGTTAACTGCCTTCAGGGGCAGAACGACAGATTTTTACCTTTCGGTTACTGGCCCAACACTCTAACCACTAGGCTACCTAGTTTTTTCATTATCAGTTAGGCTGCTCGGCCCAACAGTCAAGAGTGTTGTGTTGACTAGTCTCATTATTGCAATAATTAATTAATATTAAATAAAGACGATTGTTTGAAGAAATGATAAAGTCTCTCTCAGTATGAATTTCCACGACACAACCCAAAGGAAGACGCAGACAGACAGACAGTTGGGTACTTATAGAATTCAGCACACACCTCCTCTCCTTCTTTCTCTATCCTGTCCCTCTATCAGTCAGCTTTCCTTCAGGGTTGGTTTATGTTTGCTGTGAGTGCTCTCTGATTTTATACCCCCCTCTCCATCTATTCATCCTAGTCCAGCTGTGATGGATACTTTGTGACATTTACCTTCCCCTGACCTCCTCCTCGGGCTCTACCTCTCACCCCTGGACAGACACACATGAGGGTCACTGCTCATTGACTCAGCTCCAAGGGGTTGAATTCTCATGTTAACCCTTTTTTCTGAATATCACAACATGGAGCAGAATTGGATGTACGGCAAGCTAGACACCAGCTCTCAGGGAAACCAACACCAGGGGACTTTGTTGTGAGGCAAGAAAGAGAGAAAGTGTTGAGGTAGTATTAATGAATCATCTGTGCCCAGACATGCCTCTAGTTATAGCATATAGTGACCATGTATCCTGTGTTTGGCTGTCCATAAAGGACAGGTTAGTGTGCTTGTGAGTTTTAAAGACGGCTTCCTGTGTGGTTCTGCCTGGATGCCACTGCATGTTTTATGCCCAATTCCACATCGATTTTTAACCTCTGCCACCTCAGCACTTGTTCGGATCTAAAAAGATTGGATAGATAATATACAGGTTTAAACAGTATTTCCTGGAATCCTGTGTGTTTCTGAATGCCACTGAATGTTTTTAATGATCAATTCCATATGGAACCGTAGCTTCTACCTTCTGAGCACTTGTTTAGATCTGCGTACCATTAGGCGGTAGCATTGGGCAGCGTGCCCAATATGGTATTACAAATGCTAAAACCAATCTATTATTTTTAAATGAAGGCTATAGAAATGATAGATAGGGGTCGATTTGTAATTGGTTATTGGTGTTCCCAATGTTTCTCTGAATGGGTGTACATGTTCCCATATGGCCGTAGAGTGCCACTGGGTGTATGTGAGCGCTGTAACCATAATCCAAACTGACAGGGCATTCTGAGTGAGATTTAGCTGCATTGTTGATAGAGGGATGGAGAGGGGGAAATTAAGAGAGTGCTCATGGAAAAGGAAAAGGGAGATAAAGAGATGAAGGGAGGGTAAGAGATCGAAAGATTGGGAAAGGGAAAGAGGGAGAAATATGGAGAGGGAAAGAGTAAGGGAGAAAGGCTGCGATGTACAGAGCGAAAGGGAGAGAACGGTAGATTGAGAGTGACATCACAAAGCATTGAAGCTGATACAGAAAGAGAGGTTATGCATTGTTTTGGGAAAAGGTCAGCTGAGGTGACACACATCCATAAACATACAAACGAGACAACACACATACACACTCCATCACAACTCATCAAGGCCTACTTTGTTTGCTGTAGTCTCCTTCCTGTCCGTTGTTCTCTCGTTACTCTGTGCTCATCACCATCACAAGCACGGCAATTTCAACAATTCAAATGACATTATTCATACCGATTCCAAATCCAGGTCAGGGTATGGGGTATTGAGAATATGGTTCATGAAGTCAAGGAGAAAACATTGTCAGATAGTACACGGACATCTCTGCTTTTGAAACTACACACAGAGTTAATAAAATGAGAAATGACATTAGTACATGGGGCGGTAATTTAAAAAAAAAAAACATTCTTGTGATTTATCAGGGGTACTGCAGCACCCTCAGCACCCCTACTTCCTGTGGCTATGCTTTGTTTATTATTGTATTGTTTTATATATCTCTGAAGACTATCCAGTTTTGATTTCTAGTTGCCATATGTTTTCCAACTGTACAGATTTACAAAAATTCTGAACCTATGTACATTTTACGGACACAGTATATTTAGTTATATTAGTTATCTTGTTATTAGTCCCACCCTTCAGCTCCACTCAACTCCTTCCATCTATCTCTTAACACCATCCAGTTTCGATATCTATTTGCCATATATTTTTCACCTGTGCTGTGACGTTTCACCAAAGATTTTAACCTTTCTATTCTCATAGTTCCTACAGATTGTAAATTAAAGATAAACATTTTTGCTACGAATTTTATTATATTATTGATCAATATTATTGCTTTTCAAATCACCCAGTAGTGCTATTTGCAGAGTTAGCTTCTGGTAAATGTTTCAATTCTTCAGCCATTCCTGAACCTGTGACCAAAAACAAGAAACAACCCATATGGGCAGTACCGAAACAAATGATCTAATGATTCTGGCTCTTCGCAGCAAAATCTTCAGAGCCGGGATGGTTGTGTCTCCCATATATATATAACATTCTATTAGTTGCAATCATTTTTTTTTATAATCATTGAACATCTCAATTTTCTTTAACCAATTTTGGTCTTTAATGCAGGGCCGACAGACAAGTTCTTTACTTTCTCCCCCTTCCACTTGCCACTTCCATTTTTGCTGTAATGCTGCAATTAGTTGGTTGTAATTTTGGATAGAGCAGACATTTCCATATATTTTTGTTAGCTGCATGTGTGACATGACTCCACAAGTCCTATTTATGATATGCTAGTACATTAGTTTACAGGGCTGGATTCTCTTATCATTAGAGTGGGGACTGTGGATTCCCTTATCATTGGAGTGGGGACTGTGCTGGGCTGGAAGCTGTGGATTCCCTTATCATTAGAGTGGGGACTGTGCTGGGCTGGAAGCTGTGGATTCCCTTATCATTAGAGTGGGGACTGTGCTGGGCTGGAAGCTGTGGATTCCCTTATCATTGGAGTGGGGACTGTGCTTGGCTGGAAGCTGTGGATTCCCTTATCATTAGAGTTGGGACTGTGCTGGGCTGGAAGCTGTGGATTCCCTTATCATTAGAGTGGGGACTGTGCTTGGCTGGAAGCTGTGGATTCCCTTATCATTAGAGTGGGGACTGTGCTGGGCTGGAAGCTGTGGATTCCCTTATCATTAGCTGTGGATTCCCTTATCATTAGAGTTGGGACTGTGCTGGGCTGGAGATTCCCTTATCATTAGAGTTGGGACTGTGCTGTGATTCCCTTATCATTAGAGTTGGGACTGGCTGGAAGCTGTGGATTCCCTTATCATTAGAGTGGGGACTGTGCTTGGGGACTGTGATTCCCTTATCATTAGAGTGGGGACTGGCTGGGTTGGAAGCTGTGGATTCCCTTATCATTAGAGTGGGGACTGTGCTGGGTTGGAATCTGTGGATTCCCTTATCATTAGAGTGGGGACTGTGCTGGGCTGGAAACTGTGGTGGTGAATGACAAAGAGTGGGACTGAATGTAGCTAATTAGCCATCATCCTTCCTGATATGAGAGGAGGGATAATTGATTGTTACACAGCATTAGGAGACTCTCCTTGTAATTCGATATGATGCACTTTCACCACAAAGGATTAGCGATGATGATATCACGAAAGCTCTGATGCAGGAAGTCAGATGTAAGAGGCTATAGATACAAAGGCTACGTCCCAAACGGCACGCTATTCCCTATACAGTGCACTACTTTTGACCACGGGTTTGATAAAAAAGCAATGCACTATATAGGGAACTGTACTGTATGTAGGCTGGGCTACATGTCCTCAGTGATGCTCAATGCTGTGACCTTCCCTGCGCTCCAGGAGAAAGACATAATCCTATTGTTTCTCATTGACAGCAAGGCGGTCATGTCTTTAATAGCTGAATGACTCTTGTGATGTTATCATGAAGTTACTGGGATTCAAGTGGAATGGAGGATTATACCCTGTGTTTTGTTTCTCACCTCCATGATCTTAAAAATACTGTATTGTTTTGATTTTATAGACGAACGCATTGTAGGCTGAATCCCAAATGAGTGGGCAGTAATGATTAACATCCCCTGTTTCAATGTATTAACTTTTTTATTTTAAATCCCGTACTGATGGCCAGCATCTACCTTACCGTAGTCCTTTAATTATAATTTCATCCTAATTTACATCAAACACACATTGGGCTAGTAGGAAAAGGATGACCGAGCATGCCCACATTCTCATCGACGGCGCTGTAGGGGAGCAGGTTGAGAGCTTCAAGTTCCTTGGCATCCATATCACCAACAAACTTATTTGGTCCAAGCCCACCAAGACAGTCGTGAAGAGGGCACGACAAAAGCCTATTCCCCCTCAGGAAACTAAAAAGATTTGTCATGGGTCCTCAGATCCTCAAAAGGTTCTACAGCTGCAACATCGAGAGCATCCTGACTGGTTGCATCACTGCCTGGTACGGCAATTGCTCGGCCTCCGACCGCAAGGCACTACAGAGGGTAGTGCGTACGGCCACGTACAACGCTGGGGCTTAGCTGCCTGCCATCCAGGAACTCTACACCAGGCGGTGTCAGAGGAAGGCCCTGAAAATTGTCAATGACCCCAGCCACTCCAGTCATAGACTGTTCTCTCTACTACCACATGGCAAGCGGTACCGGAGTGCCAAGTCAAGGACAAAAAGGCTTCTCAACCGTTTTTACCTCCAAGCCATAAGACTCCTGAACAGGTAATCAAATGGCTACCCAGACTATTTGCATTGTGTGCCTCCCCCAACCCCTCCTTTACACTGCTGTTACTCTCTGTTTATCATATATGCACAGTCACTGTAACTATACATTCATGTACATACTACCTCAATTGGCCCGGCCCAACCGGTGCTCCCGCACATTGGCTAACCGGGCTACCTGCATTGTGTCCCGCCACCCACCACCCGCCAAACCCTCTTTTACGCTACTGCTACTCTCTGTTTATGATATATGCATAGTCACTTTAATCATATCTACATGTACATACTACCTCAATCGGCCCGACTAACCGGTGCCTGTATATAGCCTTGCTACTGTATATGTATATAGCCTCGCTACTGTTATAGCCTCGCTACTGTATATAGCCTCGCTACTGTTATAGCCTCGCTACTGTATATAGCCTCGCTACTGTTATAGCCTCGCTACTGTATATAGCCTCGCTACTGTTATAGCCTCGCTACTGTTATAGCCTCGCTACTGTATATAGCCTCGCTACTGTTATAGCCTCGCTACTGTATATAGCCTCGCTACTGTTATAGCCTCGCTACTGTTATAGCCTCGCTACTGTATATGTATATAGCCTCGCTACTGTTATAGCCTCGCTACTGTTATAGCCTCGCTACTGTATATAGCCTCACTACTGTTATAGCCTCGCTACTGTATATGTATATAGCCTCGCTACTGTATATAGCCTTGCTACTGTATATGTATATAGCCTCGCTACTGTTATAGCCTCGCTACTGTATATAGCCTCGCTACTGTTATAGCCTCGCTACTGTATATAGCCTCGCTACTGTTATAGCCTCGCTACTGTATATAGCCTCGCTACTGTTATAGCCTCGCTACTGTTATAGCCTCGCTACTGTATATGTATATAGCCTCGCTACTGTTATAGCCTCGCTACTGTTATAGCCTCGCTACTGTATATAGCCTCACTACTGTTATAGCCTCGCTACTGTATATGTATATAGCCTCGCTACTGTATATAGCCTTGCTACTGTATATGTATATAGCCTCGCTACTGTTATAGCCTCGCTACTGTATATAGCCTCGCTACTGTTATAGCCTCGCTACTGTATATAGCCTCGCTACTGTTATAGCCTCGCTACTGTTATAGCCTCGCTACTGTATATAGCCTCGCTACTGTATATAGCCTCGCTACTGTATATAGCTTCACTACTGTATATAGCCTGTCTTTTTACTGTTGTTTTATTTCTTTATCTACCTATTGTTCACCTAATACCTTTTTTGCACTGTTGGTTAGAGCCTGTAAGTAAACTTTTCACTGTAAGGTCTACTACACCTGTTGTATTCAGCGCACGTGACACAAACTTTGATTTGATTTGATTAGTGTACATTTAGGGTAAAACTTGCACATAGATAGAGCCTGAAATGGAAGTTCAATTTAGCCTCTATAAATGCCCAGAGATAAAGGCAGTTTTGTTGCAGATTAAAAGCCTTAATCAGCAAGTTGTTTAATAGCGAGCCAAAAGAAGAGAGAACCAAGCCCTAGGCAGTCTCAGCTAGTGAGTAAGAGACAACATGAGGTAGCGAGGGAACGACAGTAACGTAGGTTTAGAAAGAGAAATCAAGTAAAAGAGAGTGACATTGGAGAGGGTGAGAGAGAAAGAGAGAATGGAATATTTAGAGATTTAGGTGGCTTGAAATTGAGACATTTTTTAATAAAAAAAATACCTTTATTGGCCCAGTAGTTACATAATTTGAGGACAATCTTTTCTTAATTTTACCGAAACCAAAAACTTAAAACCAAGCCCCTGTCTTTATCCACTGTACACAGAACCCTCTTGAAGCTCTACACCTCTGCAAAGTCCCCCAGGCGATTCACCAGTTATCTAGCCTAGAATAGAGTAAATTCTTCTGCTGCTCTGTCTTTCACTACATACTTTAGGCTGAGACTGCCAGCGTTGAAGTCATTTGTCGTGACGAGGGGCACGAGTGGTGTTGTACAAATCAAAGTCATCAGCAATTGGTACAACTTTAGTCGTTTTTTGGGGTATCTGTACTTTACATTACTATTTATATTTTTGACAACTTTTACTTTTACTTCAATACATTCCAAAATAAAATAATGTACTTTTTACTCCATACATTTTCTCTTACACCCAAAGTACTTGTTAGATTTTGAATAGTAGGACAGGAAAATGGTAAAATTCACACACTTATCAAGATCCCTGGTCATCCCTATTGCCACTGACCTGGCAGACTCACTAAACACGAATGCTTTGTTTGTAAATGATGTCTGAGTGTTGGAACATTCCCCTGGCTATCCGTAAATTGAAAAAAGAAAATGGTGCCGTCTGGTTGGCTTAATATAGAGAATTTGAAATGATTTATACTTTTACTTTAAATACTTAAGTATATTTTAGCAATCACATTTACTTTTGATACTTAAGTATATTTAAAACCAAATACTTTTAGACTTTTACTCAAGTAGTTTTTTACTGGGTGTATGACAATTGCGTACTTTTTCCACCACTGGGAAGGAGTCCCTGTAGACGAGACATTTTTTCCATCTGAAAACAGCCAGCTATCATGTCTGACATCAACATTGCTTCCCTCTCAGCATGCAACCACAGCACTCCCCTTAGGGGCAGAATTTGGCAGTCCCACACACATATCACACCTACACACTGTTCCACTCAGCAGTCCCAATGGGCCGGGGCTCACTTTTTGGCAGCTCTAACACAGGGGTTCCCCTCTGGCTGGTTCACTTACCGTGTAGTCACAGTCCCTGATGTGCAGGGTGGAGGAGCACTATTCGGCAGCGGGGAGATACACTGAGCAGAACAGAGGCACCAGTGTGTGAATAATTGATCAATGTCAACTCTGTAAATTCAGTAAACTCAAAGAGAGAAAACATGTTTGTCTAAAGTGATGAATGAGATTGCTGGGGAGGTGGATTATTTTATTCTGTTTGTCATTGGAAAAAGGGGTTTGGGAGTTTTTTTGTGTGCGCAAGTGTGCGTGCAAGTTTCTGCAAAGTCTGTTTTGTATAGAAACAGAGTTTGTAGAGCAAGAGAGTTGTTCATTCTATTAATCTCTCCCATTTGATATATGTCACATTGTCCCCTCTCCCTCAGCTCACCCCTATGGGGTTCTGCTCTGTCCAGCTAGGGAGGGCAAATTCACCGTAGTACCCTTCCCACATTTATACACATTCCTGGCACATAATGTACTGCACAGATAACCGCAGCCCAGGGGAAGGTCAATCTGTTCAGGAAAGTCCTCCCAGGAGAAGAGAGGAGAGGAAAGCCCTGGCTCCCCACCCTTCCTGAGGTCTGGTTCCGTGGGAAACAAACACACAGAGAAAGAGAGATGATGTCTTTCAGTACAGCAGTGTGTTCCCTTACACACAGCTCAATGACTTGACAGTGTGTTTTAGGGTATTTATGAGTGTGACACTGTGTGCCTGATAAGATTACACTCAATTAAAATGGCCCATTTTCAGTGTCACTCTCTCTGTCTCCGTCTCCCCCCCCTCTCTCTTCCTCTCTCCCCATCTATTTCCCTCTCTCTCTCGCTCTCTCTCTCTCTCTCTCCCCCCTCTTTCGCCCTCTCTCCCCGTCTATTTCCTCTCTCTCTCTCTCTCTCTCTCTCTCTCAAGATTATATTCTCACACACTCAGCCCAATTCTCTGGCTCCTGTCACTTTCTCCCATGTTCCCCTGCAGTGCTGCTGTTCTTGTTTTTGGCTTTGACTAAGCCTACAGTCACACACAGTGGCCAGCTATGGGGAGTTATTTGCCCAGGAGTTTAGGGTTAGGGCTTGGGTCGATTGCCTATAACCACGGGATCATCTTGTTCAATCCCCACTCACTGTTCCTACTCAATCACCACACATGTAGAGAGTCATTCTAAAGTCTAACTGTAATATGTGTGTCTGTCCATTCACAGGACCCTGACAGAGCTTCTGAAGCAGCCCAGAGGAGAGGTTAGCTCAGTGGACAGCACAATCACCAACCCCCCAATCGAAACCAACTACATCTCAGCTAGGATGCTACGCAGCCGCAGCGGTAAGCACAGCTACTCAGCACACATGCACAGTGGTGTAAAGCAATTAAGTAGTACTTTAAAGTATTTTTACTTAAGTAGTTTTTGGGCGTATTTGTACTTTATTATTTATATTTTTGACTACTTTTACTTTTACTCCACCACATTCCTTAAGGAAATATTGTACTTTTTACTCCATACATTTTCCTTTACACCCAAAAGTACTCGTTACATTTTAAATGCTTAGCAGGACAGGAAAATAGTCAAATTCACATAGTTATCAAGAGAACATCCCTAGTCATCCCTACTGCCTCTGATCTGACAGACTCACTAAACCGACATGCTTTGTTTGTAAATGATGTCTGAGTGTTGAAGAGTGCCCCTGGCTTTCTGTAAATTAGAAAAAAACAGAAAATGGCGCCATCTGGTTTGCTTAATATAGGAAATTCGAAATTATTTATTTTTTGATACTTAAGTATATTTTAAACCAAATACCTTTAGACTTTTACTCAAGTAGAATTTTACTGGGTGACTTTTACATTTACTTGAGTCATTTTCTATTAAGGTATCTTTATTTTTACTCAAGTACTTTTGCTTGATGGAAAAACTTTACCAAACAGCCTCTTCTCTTCTCTTGCACCCCTAAAGCAACCAGACCAAACATTGCAGTTTCAGTGCTTAGTAAAACCTAGCTGACTCATTAGTGTAGTTACAGGATGAGGATCTAGGGGGCACTTATAACCCTGCACCCAAACACACTATGACTTATTCGAGGAATTCAGAGCGGAGCGCAACTCAGTCCATCCTATTGTAGGATCACAAAATGATTATCTACATATATGACATGTGTCTGTTGATGGACCACATGATTTCTGGAGACTTCTTTTAATGACTAAAGAAATTACATACTTCACTAGTTTCCGGCTGTGTATGCATCACAATATGCATGTATGTGTGTGTAGCTACCGTAGAATAATAATGACTTATGACTAATAATTACTAAATAATAATGACGCAAGAGACAGAGAGGGGTGTGTGAGAGAGAGGGGTGGTGGGAAGTGTTTGATATAAGAGGCCCCCTACCTTTTCTCTCACCCCTCCAGCTGACTGTGCATCCATAGACCTAGGTTAGAGAGAACACACACATCACACACACAAATGCGTACACACATCACACACACTGGTCTGCTCAATCCCCAAAAAACCTTTGGATCACAGACCAGCCACAGTATTTTCTGTGATCCCCACTCAAAACACACACACAAACACATACACACATCAAGGATCTGTATTACTGTGTGTTGATGGAGGCCTTGGCTGTAGCACTAGAGATTGGACTTGGATCATCTGCGCAAATGCAGTTTAGTGGATTACACGCACACACACGGCACAGCACTCCTCCAGTCTTGAGGATTTGGGCCGTCGGTGATGTATTATTTACGGTGAGAACTGTAGACTCCGCTAGGCTCACCAATCCTCTTTTTACTCCTCTTTTCCCTCCTTTCTTCTTTCTAAAGGATTTCAGTTTGACACACCAGTGCTTCTGGTTTATAGTTCTGTCACTGCTCTAATCTCACTCTGTCTCAGAGTGTGGGATTGGCACAGTTTAAAAGGTCTGGCTCTGAAGATGATGTTGTTAAAATGCTGTGGTTTGAATAACCTCTGTCCTCTCAATTGACTGTTAAGGGTCATCCCTTTCTGTTTCTCACTTAGTTGAGTGGGACATTATAGCACATTATGGCGCTAAACAGTATTGGCTTTTCCAGTGGGGAGGGAACGAGATGCTTTGATAAAAGAAAGAGATGCTTTGATAAAAGAAAGAGATGCTTTGATAAAAGAAAGAGATGCTTTGGGAAAAGAAAGAGATGCTTTGATAAAAGAAAGAGATGCTTTGATAAAATAAAGAGATGCTTTGATAAAAGAAAGAGATGCTTTGATAAAAGAAAGAGATGCTTTGATAAAAGAAAGAGATGCTTTGATAAAAGAAAGAGATGCTTTGGGAAAAGAAAGAGATGCTTTGGGAAAAGAAAGAGATGATTTGGGAAAAGAAAGAGATGCTTCGGGAAAAGTAATGCTGCCTGCTCACTGACCAAAGAGTCAGATTTACGAAGCATTTTGCTCTGGGTGTAAAGTTTGCACCAGCTTTTTCAATAGGGGATAAAACCTCAAAAAACAAAGCTTATTATACTTCCTCTTAACCTTTATTTAGCCTTTTTGGTCTGCCCTCAATATTTAATTCACTTAAAAAACGTGTGTCTACTGGTGTAAACTTTGCACCTGGTGCAAATGCTTAAGTTTGGCCCAAAAGCTTAGTTTTCATTTAAGTGTAGAGCAGCTGATGATGCTTTTGTGTATGCTTATGAACCTCTCTCAGTCCAAAGACAACATTAAAACACATAGAACGTTGGTTAACGTAAAAAATTGATTGTTAAGAGAGGCCAGAGAAGAAAAGGACCAAATGAACTAGATATCAAACAGGAAACTACCTTGGGATAAGCATTTTCTCACGACACTCACCTCTCACTTCCTCTATCTCGCAATATCTCTTTCCCTTTCTATTCTGTCCATCTTTCTCTTTGTCTCTTTCTCTCTCTCTCTGCAACACTTATATTTCACCCACATTTACCTTCCCTCTCTTTCTTAGTATCATCATATTGGCTGATAACCTCCCATCTCCATCTCCAGGCTCCAAAAAAAGACAAACAGCTTGTTATTCTTATAAATGACAGATTTTAGCAGGGAGCGATTTGTAGCCCCCCTCCCTCCAGCCCTAAGGGAAGCACTCCAGTTAAATATATAAAAACCAGTCTCTCATAGGGACTGATCAAGTGTGAGTCTTCAAGCACAGAGGGGTGATGGGGAGTAGCATGGCTCTATCTACAGGGCGGTAATAGGAGGTGGTAGCAAGGTGTGTGTGTGTGTGTGTGTGTGTGTGTGTGTGTGTGTGTGTGTGTGTGTGTGTGTGTGTGTGTGTGTGTGTGTGTGTGTGTGTGTGTGTGTGTGTGTGTGTGTGTGTGTGTGTGTGTGTGTGTGTGTGTGTGTCGCTATGCCTGTCACACTAGTGAAGCTCAAATGGCCCATGTGAAACTACACTGCTCTCAAAGTAGTACAGACGCATTAGGGCCAGCCACACGCACACTCTCATAACGTCAGACGTCCCGTTATGCACTCTCCTCTTTATCACCCACCCTAAGGCACAAAATACTCTTTAATGTAACATTACAAACACACACACACACATGTGCTTGCTTGCTTATATTTGCTCATCTCAGCAGTCTCTTAGTGTTTCACGGCTATGAACACACACAATAGCTGGGTATTGGGAGCAGGTTGTACTATGGGTAAGTGTGTTCAGAATGAGGCACAAGCACACCTCTGGGCCTCTTGTGTAATAACCATGTAATATCCAATGTATTATGAGTCCTATTACTGTTCTGAAGGATCATGCCATCTCACCAATTCCCTAATCACCCTTAGGACACGTCGGCTCTCTGGCAAACTCACCACACCTGAACTCACTCTGATAATCACCATTCCTCTCCTTTCCTCACCTATATAAGCAGCTCGTTTTATATCAGTGTTTCTAGTGGCATGGGGCGGCCCAAGTCCTTATTTGATTTCCTTTGTTGTGCTTACCGGACTCTAAAGTAAGTGCCTTTTATGTATATAGAGAATTGTATAATGCTAACTTTCTAGCCGGTATGTTTGTTGCCAATCAGTTTATGATGCTATACTTTCCTTAGAAAGTATTCCTTCCTTCCTTTGTCTTATATATCCTGAGTTCCATAGATATTACTCCAAGCAGAAGTCATGGATTACAGGAAACATTCGCACCAAGCTAAAGCTGTCGCTTTCAAGGAGCGGGACTTTTTTCTTACTTTCATTTAACTAAGTCAGTTAAGAACAAATTCTTGTTTTCAATGACGGCCTAGGAACAGTGGGTTAACTGCCTAGTTCAGGAGCAGAACGACAGATTTTTACCTTGTCAGCTTGTGGATTTGATCTTGCAACGTTTCTGTTACTAGTCCAACGCTCTAACCACTAGGCTACTCTAACCCGGAAGCTTATAAGAAATCCTGCTATGCCTGCCGACAAACCATCAAACCCTAACCCAAGCGTCAATTATTTACTAAGATCTAATTGTCCTACATCGGCTCCGACGCTTGTCGGATCTGGCAGGGCTTGCAAACTTTTACAGAATACAAAGGGAATGTAATGCTCGTCTTCCTCCTCTTCTGAGGAGGAGTAGCAAGGATCGGACCAATACGCAGCATGGTACATGTTCATTGTGATATTTATTATAACTCAGAACACTCAAACAAAAATAACAAAGACAATGACACGAAATGAAACAGTCCTGTCTGGTGACATACACAAAGACAGAAACAATCACCCACAAAACACAGGTGGGAAAAGGCTACCCAGCCTAAAACCAACCTAAAACAAAGACATAACAAAATAACTAAGGTCAGAACGTGCCAGGGAAGCACAACCGAGAGCTGCCCAGTGACACAAGTCCGCAGCCGATGTGACAGGTCAACATTCACAAGGCCACTGGGCCAGACGGATTACCAGGACGTGTATACCGAGAATGCGCTGACCAACTGGCAAATGTCTTCACTGACATTTTCAACCTCTCCATGTCTGAGTCTGTAATACCAACATGTTTCAAGCAGACCACCATAGTCCCTGTGCCCAGGACAACAACCTCTCCCTCAACGTGATCAAGACAAAGGAGAAGATAGTGGACTACAGGAAAAAGAGGACCAAGCACGCCCCCATTCTCACCGTCGGGGCTGTAGTTGAGCAGGTTGAGAGCTTCAAGTTCCTTGGCGTCCACATCACCAACAAACTAACATGGTCCAAGCACATCAAGACAGTTGTGAAGAGGGCACGACTCAACCTATTCCCCTCAGGAGTCTGAAAAGATTTGGCATGGGTTCTCAGATCTTCAAAAGGTTTTACAACTGCACCATCGAGAGCATCCTGATGGGTTGCATCACCGCCTGGTATGGCAACTGCTCAGCCTCCGACCGCAAGGCACTACAGAGGGTAGTGCGTATGGCCCAGTACATCACCGGGGCCAAGCTTCCTGCCATTCAGAACCTCTATACCAGGCATTGTCAGAGGAAGGCCTTAAAATTTGTCAAAGACTCCAGCCACCCAAGTCATAGGCTGTTCACTCTGCTACCGCACGGCAAGAAGTATTGTAGCGCCAAGTCTAGGTCCAAGAGGCTTTTAAACAGCTTCTACCCCTAAGCCATAAGACTCCTGAACAGCCAATGAAATGGCTACCCAGACTATTTGCACCCCCACCCCGCTGCTACTCTCTGTTATTGTCTATGCATTGCCACTTTAGTAACCCTACCTGCATGTACATAATTACCTCAATTACATCGACACCGGTGCCCCCGCTCATTGACACATTCACTCTGAACCGGTACCCCCCTGTATATAGCCACGCTATTGTTATTTACTGCTGCTCTTTAATTATTTGTTTTTCTTATCTCTTACTTTTTTGGGGGCATTTTCTAAAAACTGCATTGTTGGTTAAGGGCTTGTAAGTAAGCATTTCACAGGAATGTCTGCACCTGTTGTATTAGGCGTATGTGACAAATAACATTGTTAGCATTGTTGATATACTTAAATATTTCTCCTTACTTATGGCACTTTGTCTTGTATACTAATCTATTTATCTATCTCCTCTTTGTATTCCCTTCAGACCACAACCTCCTATCTATCATAACTTGTCACAAACTTATCTTCCGGCCTTACGAGCCATCAAATCTCCATCTTACCACCCATGTGCTCCTGTGACCTTCTGCTGTGCCCTTTTAGTTAGTGAATAAATAACGAGAACTGGAAACCTTGTCTTGAACCTTCGTTCCTGCATTCTTACTGATGCGCCATAGTGGCAATATCACTCTTCAACCTAGTCTAAGATACAGTCCACCCTCGTCTTTTTCTTTAATTATATTAGTAATAGTACTGCTGCTTCACTGCTGCATAACTCCAGCCCGTTCCCTCTGTCCCTCAAATGACTGCATCATGTCTCAACAACCCTCCACTGTTCAGACAGAGAGAGTAGCCCAGGACCAACTGGAACAGACAGCTAAGGACACATATCTACACTATCTATCATAGATGGCCTGGTCTGCAGTCTAAAGTACACCACCCAGCCAGACCAGACTGGGAAGACATGACATTACATAACCATAATGGGCCGCTCCTGCCCTCTTGTTCTTTCTTCAGTGGGTCACCACGCTGAAGGTCTTACTTGGTCATAATTTAATGGAGAATTTTTCATAATATCCAAGGCATAACTCCAACTCCCCATCTCCCAGCTTCTTCTTTGCTAGATCATATACCACTCATTTGATGTAGGCATACACACATACAGTGCATTCGGAAAGTAGCCAGGCCCCTTCCCTTTTTCCACATTTTGTTACTCCAAACCCATAACGACAAAGAGAAAAACGTTTTTTAGAAGTGATTGCAAATTTATAAAAACTAAAACACAGAAATACCTTATTTACATAAGTATTCAGACCCTTTGCTATGAGACTCAAAATTGAGCTCAGGTGCATCCTGTCTCCATCGATCATCTTTGAGATGTTTCTACAACTTGATTGGAGTCCACCTGTGGTAAATTCAATTGATTGGACATGATTTGGAAAGGCACACACCTGTCTATGTAAGGTCTCACAGTTGACAGTGTATGTCAGAGAAAAAAACAATCCATGAGGTCTGAAGGAAATGTCCGTAGAGCTCTGAGACAGCTATGTCGAGGCACAGATCTGAGGAAGGGTAACAAAAACTTTCTGCAGCATTGAAGTTCCCCAAGAACACAGTGGCCTCCATCATTCTTAAATGGAAGAAGTTTGGAACCACCAAGACTCTTTCTAGAGCTGGCCACCCGTCTAAACTGAACAATCAGGGGAGAAGGGCGTTGGTCATGGAGGTGACCAAGAACTCGATAGTCACTCTGACGGAGCTCCAGAGTTCCTCTGTGGAGATGGGAGAACCTTGCAAAAGGACAACCATCTCTGCAGCTGTCACATCGTGTATGTAGGTGGCAGGGAAGTCAAGTGCAGGAGAATCAAACTTGGTATAAATGGAGTATTTTAATAACTTAAAACACAAACTCAAAAACCAAAGTCCATAATAAAATAAATGTGGGTACAAGAACCCGTCACACACGAATCCATAAAACATGAACATAACAATAAACAATCTCTGACAAGGACATGAGGAGAAACAGAGGGTTAAATACACAACACTGAATGGGTTTGGAACCAGGTGTGTAAGAAGACCAGAAAAAACCAATGGATAATGAAACATAGATCAAGGATGACTAGAAGACCGGTGACGTCAATCGCCGAGTACCGCCTGAACAAGGAGAGGCATCGACTTCGGCAGAAGTTGTGACAGCAGCACTCCACCAATCAGGCCATTATGGTAGAGTGACCAGACGGAAACCACTCCTCAGTTAAAGGCACATGACAGCCCGCTTGAAGTTTGCCAAAAGGCACCCAAAGGACCCTCAGACCATGAGAAACAAGATTCTCTGGTCTGATGAAACCAAGATTGAACACTTTGGCCTGAATGCCAAGTGTCACATCTGGAGGAAACCTGGCACCCTCCCTACGGGGAAGTGTGGTGGTGGTGACATCCTGCTGTGTGGATGTTTTTCAGCGGCAGTGACTGGGAGACGAGTCAGGATCCAGGGAAAGATGAACGGAGCAAAGTACAGAGAGATCCTTGATGAAAACCTGCTCCAGAGCGCTCAGGACCTCAGACTGGGACGAAGGTTCACCTTCCAACAGGACAACAACCCTAAGAACACAGCCAAGACAACGCAGGAGTGGCTTCGGGACAAATCTCTGAATGTCCTTGAGTGGCCCAGCCACTATCTTACGTCTCAAATCAAATCTTGACTACCAAAGTCCATTTGATGTCACAAAGCTGTCCAGTACTTTAAAAATATACTATCCCGTTGTCCTGGTTTCCAGTGGTTTGCAGAAGAGGATGTCTTCCTTAATTGACCCCCCATAAACGTAATGGACATATACCAGGAGATGTGTCAGGCTCGCCACGTCTGTTGACTCATCCAGCTGTAACGCATAGAATTCACTGGCATGTATGCAAAGCAGTAATTGTTTCAAAACATCTCCTGCCATATCACTGATGCGTCGTGAAACAGTGTTGTTTGATGAAGACATTGTCTGTATAGTTTTTTTGGCCTTTTCCCCCAGCATTGTCCCAGCCAGATCCGCGGCAGCGGCAAAAATTAAGTCCTCCACAATAGTATGGGACTTGCCTGTCTTAGCCACTCGGTAGCTCGCCCTATAAGAAGCTTCTAGACCCTTCTTATTAATGGTATCTGTTGCTTTTATACATGTCTCACTTGCTCAAAAAACTCCCGTGGCTTATTTTTCAAATTGGCATGTTTTGTTTCTAAACGTCTGCGCAAGAGTGAAGGTTTCATCGAGTTGTGAGAGACTACTTTTGCACATATAACACACTGTGGCTGAGGAAAGGCACTACTCCCAATATAAGTGAACCCCAAATCATTGTAGTTCTCATCATATTTGTGCCTCTTCCATGGTCCAACGTCCCTGTCTGTTGTTCGGTGCTTTTCTGGGGGGCAGTAGCTCTTCACAACTGTCAGTGTCCGTGCTAGCTGGGCTAACAACAAATGTAGAATTACTATTGCTCGCATTGGATGTGCTCGTGGAAGCAGAACAACTTGTGTCGTCGACAGGTGCCGGTGTGGTACTGTTGATTGTAGCAGTACTACCAGTAGAGCTGGTATGTGTCTCTATGGAAGCTGACCAACTTGTCGTTGACTGGTGCCGGTGTAGTACTGCTGGTAGTAGCAGTACTAACAGTAGAGCTGGTATGTGTCTCTATGTACATGGGCCTTACTTTCTTTAACCATTTATCAATTTTAGAGCAAAGAGAATGAGCAACGGCTACATTTGGCTACATATGGACCGACAGTGAAATTCCCGCGAGAGAATAACGTGATTGGATGTTAATTATTTGACTAGGCTACCTGTATTTGACATTGTGTTGTTATTTTGCTGAACACTGGATGATTTAATTTTATTTTTGGCAGTGAAACGAGGCTACTCAGGCGGGAAGAAAAAACTCACCCAAATGTATAGCCCCGTTGGAAAATATAAATTGACTGTTTGAAAATGTGAATAATTTTTTTCCCATTTTTAAAATAATTGTATTTTATATGTGAGTCACATTTTTATTTGGCTACCCCCGACGGCATTGCGAGTACCCCTTGGGGGCACATTGTACCCCGGTCTGGAAATACTTGTTCTATACCCATGACTGTCAAAGTGCTCACGACCACTGCCATCCTATCCAGGGTCTGAGTAGGACCATGAACCAGCCCTACAGGACTTCATTGAGTGGTGTGACAGTGCGCTGCTGGAGTTGAATGTCTCCAAGATGAAGGAAATGGTAGTCGAATTCAGGAGGAAGCCCCCCAGGATGGGTCAGGTGATCATCCATGGTGAAGAGGTGGACATTGTGGACCAGCATAAATATCTTGGTACCATCTTGGATAACACCCTGAAGTTTGAAAAAGATCACCAGAGACAATACTTCCTCATGAAACTGAATTAATTAATTGTCCACAAATCGATATCGCAAACTGAGAGCATGCTGTTTTTCCTTCGTATGCTGGTTCACATCCCTTTCTGTCAAGAACAGGAAGCACCTCCAAGCCATTGTGAACACCTGTTGTAAGATCCCCGGGGTGCCTCTCATAAGTCTGGCTTCATTCTTTGAGCAGCAGGCCAGGAGGAAGGCCTATAACGTCCTCAGCACTCATGTCCTCAACACACAGTTTCAACTGCTCCCGCCTGCGCTGTCTCAAGTGCTCCACCAATAGGCACAGGGCCTCGTTTGTGCCCGAGGCCATCGAGGACAATTAAGGAAGACCTAGGGACTATTCTAGAAATAGTTTAGCCCTGCAATGAATTAAGAACTGTAAATACCATTAACTTTAAGTTTCTTAAATTGCACAATGTGTGTGTTTGTCCTGTCTGAAGCACCATGTCAGCCAGGAGTGAATTGCCCCTTGGGGATTAATAAAGTAGTATTGTATACACATGGGAAACTGAGCATGAAAAACCCAGCAGCGTTGCAGATCTTGACACACTCAAACTGGTGCGCTTGGCACTTGTTCAAAGGCATTTGTCTTGTCCATTCACCCTCTGAATGTCACACATATATAATTCATTTCTCAATTGTCTCAAAGCTTAAAGCTCTTTAACCTGTCTCCTCCCCTTAATCGACACTGATTGAAGTGGATTTAACAGGTGACATCAATAAGGGATCATAGCTTTCACCTGGTAAGTCTATGTCAACGAAAGAGCAGTTGTTCCTAATGTTTTGTACACTCAGTGTATAAGTATGAAATGTTATTTCTATACAACAAATACAATGTCTTATAAGCCCATGTGGGCTGAGCATCATGAAGATGAGTGACACTATAATAAATAAATAAATAAATAAACAAAAACAAGTCATGATCGGATTTGCTGAAGGAGGGACGAGCGAGGGCCTTGTAAAGCATGCTTGTAAGTTGAGTAACAGCAGTCTAGGACTTTATTGCCCCTAGTGGCGAAGAATATGTGTTGGTAAAAGTTGGGGGTCACGTGATGTGAATTAAAATCACCAGCAACAAGAAAAGTAACCTCCGGGTGCATGGTTTCCTGCTTGTTAATAGCCTCGTACAGTTCGTAAAGTGCCTGCTTGTTGTAGTTGTTGTCGTCCTGAAGTGGAATATATATACAGCAGTCATAATATAAGATTGAATATATATCCAGCCATTATTATGAGCTGTCCTCCCCTCAGCAGCATCCTGTGCATGTGAATCATGTCCTAAAGCATTGTTTCAGAAAAACAGAGAGTATTGCAGTTACGAGTCCCGTTGATTAAAACAAATCTGTGATCAGTTCTATCCATCTAATTCTTAGTCAATAGAATGGAGGGAAGTGGTGGCCAGTTTTCCCTTCGCCTTCAGTTCAGCTGGTGCCTAGCCGAACCCAGCCAGATGAACCGAACAAGTGTGCTCGCATACTCCTTTAAAAGTCCTTCACTTGAAAAACTAGAAAAAAATGGCAATAATACCATTTGTCCATTTTGAGACTCCGTAGCCAGTATACACTTCCTCAAAATAGTCAGAATTTATCTAAGGTAACTCAAGAAGTCTGTCATTAATTTTGATGTTTTTGCAGAGGAGATCTTAGTTATGCAATTGTATATCTAACTAGGATGTATTTATCAATAAAGAAATGGGCATGAAAACAAGTTGTCTCTCATTGAATGACAACAAAGGCTTTATTGAAGATATCCATACTGTTGACCAATCACCGACGAAGGAGAATAGACTTCAGCTATCGACGTCGGCTTGCCTCGAGAAAAAAAATGATGTTCCCGAACAGAAAAAAACAAAAGAGGTGGGCCTCTGATTGGCTGAACAAGTCACACACCCCCCTGACAACCTGGTCATGAGGGTTTTCTACAGCCGCCCTAAAATGTATGTAGTACATGTTTTACTCAGTAAAACCTGTGGGCAAGGCTGTTTGTCCCCAGGAGGTTCTCCATGTTGTAACCAAAAAAGTGTTAAACAAATCAAAATATCAATTGTTGTGACATGGTAGGGGTGCTATACAGAAGGTAGCCCTATTTGGTAAAATACCAAGTATATATTATGGCAAGGACAGCTCAAATAAGCAGAGAGAAACAACAGTCCATCTTTACTTTAAGACATGAAGGCCAGTCAATCTGTAAAATTTAAAGAACTTTTAAAGTTTATTCAAGTGCAGCAAAAACTATCAAGCGCTATGATGAAACCAGCTCTCATGAGGACTTTTGACTGGTACTGTATGTACACTACTGTTCAAAAGTTGGGGTCACTAAGAAATATCCTTGTTTTTGAAAGAAAAGCATTTTTTTTTGTCCATTACAATAACATAAATTTGTTCAGAAATACAGTGTAGACATTGTTAATGTTTTAAATGACTATTGTAGCTGGAAATGGCTGATCAATTTGATGTTATTCTATTTCTTGTTAACTTCTCTGGGATATGTGGGACGCTAGCAGGCGCCAAATTCAAAACAACAAAAACCCCATAATTAAAATTCCTCAAACATACAAATACACACACCATTTTAAAGATAAACTTTGTGTAAATCCAGCCACAGTGTCCAATTTCAAATAGGCTTTACAGTGAAACCACACCAAACAATTATGTTAGGTCAGCACCTAGTCACAGAAAACCATACAGCCATTTTCCAGCCAAGGAGAGGGCTCACAAAAGTCAGAAATAGCGATTAAATGAATCACTAACCTTTGATGATCTTCATCAGATGGAACTCACAGGACTTCATGTTAGACAATAAATGTGTGTTTTGTTCAATAAAGTTAATATTTATGTCCAAAAACCTCATTTGAAATTGGTGTGTTATGATCAGAAATGCATTGTCTCAACAAACATCCGGTGAAAGTGCAGAGAGCCACATCAAATCACAGAAATACTCATAATAAACATTGATAAAAGATACAAGTGTTATGCATGGAATCATAGATAAACATCTCCTTAATGCAAGCGCTGTGTCAGATTTCAAAAAGGCTTTACGGCGAAAGCACACCTTGCGATTATGTTAGGTCAGCACCTAGCCACAGAAAAACATACAGCCATTTCCAACCAAGGAGGTGTGTCACAAAACTCAGAAATAGCATTATAAATATTCACTTACCTTTGATGATCTTCATCAGAAACAATAAATGTTTGTTTTGTTCAATAAAGTCCACCATTTATGTCCAAATACCTCCTTTTTGTTTGCGTGTTTAGTTCACAAATCCAAACTCACGAGGCGCGGGCAAGTCCAGGCGAAAGTCCAGACGGAGAGTCAAAAAAGTTATATTTCAGTTCGTAGAAACATGTCAAACGATGTATAGAATAAATCTTTAGGATGTTTTTATCATAAATCTTCAATAATGTTTCAACCGGACAAATCCTTTGTCTGAACGCAGCTGCAAGACACCTGACTCCAACAGCTCTCATTCTCTCCTCTTTTACAGTTGAAGCCTGAAACAAGGTTCTAAAAAGCTACTGTGGTCCTTCTGTAGCTCAGTTGGTAGAGCATGGCGCTTGTAATGCCAGGGTAGTGGGTTCGATTCCCGGGACCACCCATAAGTAGAATGTATGCACACATGACTGTAAGTCGCTTTGGATAAAAGTGTCTGCTAAATGGCATATATTATTTATTATTATTATTATATTACTGTTGACATCTAGTGGAAGCCTTGGGAAGTGCAATATGGCCCCACAGACACTGTATATTCGATAGGCAATGACTTGAAAAACTACAAACCTCAGTTTTCCCACTTCCTGGTGGATTTCTTCTCAGGTTTTTGCCTGCCATATGAGTTCTGTTATACTCACAGACATCATTCAAACAGTTTTAGAAACTTCTGAGTATTTTCTATCCAAATCTACTAATTAATATTACTAAATATTACTAAATACTAATGCATATTCTAGCTTTTGGGCCTGAGTAGAAGGCAGTTTACTCTGGGCACCTTATTATTCAAGCTACTCAATACTGCCCCCCAGTCCCAAAGAAGTTAACAAACTATAGTTTTGGCAAGTCGGTTAGGAAATCTACTTTGTGCATGACACAAGTAATTATTCTAACAATTGTTTACAGACAGACTATTTCACTTATAATTCACTGTCTCACAATTCCAGTGGGTCAGAAGTTTACATACACTAAGTTGACTGTGCCTTTAAACAGCTTGGAAATTTTCAGAAATTATGTCATGGCTTTAGAAGCTTCTGTTAGGCTAATTGACATAATTTGAATCAATTGGAGGTGTACCTGTGGATGCATTTCAAGGCCTACCTTCAAAACACAGTGCCTCTTTTCTTGACATCATGGGAAAATCAAAAGAAATCAGCCAAGACCTCAGAAAAAAATTGTAGACCTCCACAAGTCTGGTTCATCCTTGGGAGCAATTTCCAAATGCTTGAAGGTACCACGTTCATCTGTACAAACAATAGTATGCAAGTATAAACACCATGGGACCACGCAGCCGTCATACCGCTCAGGAAGGAGACGCATTCTGTATCCTAGAGATGAACGTACTTTGGTGCGAAAAGTGCAAATCAATTCCAGAACAACAGCAAAGGACCTTGTGAAGATGCTTGAGGAAACAGGTACAAAAGTTTCTATATCCACAGTAAAACGAGTCCTATATCGACATAACCTGAAAGGACGCTCAGCAAGGAAGAAGCCACTGCTCCAAATTTGTGGGCAGAACTAAAAAAAGCGTGTGCGAGCAAGGAGGCCTACAAACCTGACTCAGTTACACCAGCTCTGTCAGGAGGAATGGGCCAAAATTCACCCAACTTATTGTGGGAAGCTTGTGGAAGACTACCCAAACCATTTGACCCAAGTTAGACAAGTTAAAGGCAATGCTACCAAATACTAATTGAGTGTATGTGAACTTCTGACCCCCTGGGAATGTGATGAAAGAAATAAAAGCTGAAATAAATGATTCTCTCCTATTATTCTGACATTTCACATTCCACACTTAAAATAAACTAACTGATCTAAGACAGGGAATTTTTACTAGGAGTAAATGTCAGGAATTGTGACAAACTGAGTTTAAGTGTATTTGGCTAAGATGTATGTAAACTTCCAACTTCAACTGTATGGATCACATTAAGCATCTCCAATCCAATATTAAATCTAGAATCGGCTTCCTATTTTGCAACAAAGCATCCTTCACTCATTCTGCCAAACATACCCTTGTAAAACTGACTATCCTACCGATCCTTGACTTCGGCGATGTCATTTACAAAACAGCCTCCAACACTCTACTCAACAAATTGGATGCAGTCTATCACAGTGCCATCCGTTCTGTCACCAAAGCCCCATATACCCCCCCCCACTGCGACCTGTATGCTTACGTTGGCTGGCCCTCGCTTCATATTCCTCGCCAAACCCACCGGCTCCAGGTCATTTATAAGTCTTTGCTAGGTAAAGCCCCGCCTGACTAGACTGGAATGGAAAGTATTGCAATCTGAATTCCTCTCAGAAACATTCGCTCTTTCTCTCTTAGATTTGTCTCTCTCTCTAATGAATATCCAGGCATCACACACATAAATGTCGCCTGGCGGACAATGCTGATCCGACCTGACAGAGACCTGGAGACGACTTACACATACACACACATGAAGACACACACACACACACATATGTACACACACACAAACACGTATATAAACGTATGTAGGAACACACATACTGTACATACAGGCAGACACACACAGCAGCAAATGTGTTTCTCATGTTGGGTTGGGATCAATTCCATTTAAATTCTCTAAATTCAGGAAGTGATTTGAAGTAAGATTTTGATTATTATATATTTTTATGAAAATCCTTCCTGAATTGAAATGGAATTGACACCTCCTCTGGTGCTTTATTCAAAACCAAAAGCATCATCTGTGTGAAAGGGGCATTATGACTTCAACCCACAGCTCAGAGAGAACACAACGTCATTGATGTGTTCATGGAGAGAGACAGAACAATAAATTCACGAGAGCACACACACAAAGTGAGCGAGCAGGACAGGGTTAGGAGTGTGTGTGCCTGAGGGATCGGGGTTCTGGAAGCACTGACCTCACTGCTAAGACCGAAGCTGTCCCTGTCCCCCTGAGCTGACAGAGGCTGTCCCCATCCCCCTGAGCTGAAGCTATCTGACACACTGACACACTGACCTCACTGCTGAGACCGAGGCTGTCCCAGTTCCCCTGAGCTGAAGCTATCTCACACACTGGCCTCACTGTTGAGGCCGAGGCTGTCCCCATCCCCCTGAGCTCCAGCAGGTATATTTCACTGGTCACACCCAAAGCCTTTGGCCGCCTTTCCTTACAGTTCTCTTCTGCCAATGACTGGAAAAAATCCTCTCACAAATCCCCTCACTAACTTTAACATCAGCTGTCAGAGCAGCTTACAGATCATTGCACCTGTACATAGCCCATCTGTAAATAGCTCACTCAACTACCTCATCCCCATTTGTTATAATTTATTATGCTCCTTTGCACCCCAGTATCTCTACTTGCACATTCATCTTCTGCACATCTATCACTCCAGTGTTTAATTACTAAATTGTAATTATTTCACCACTATGGCCTATTTATTACCTTACCTCCCTAATCTTACTTCATTTGCACACACTGTACATAGACTTTTTTATTGTGTTATTGACTGTATGTTTGGTTATTCAATGTGTAACTCTGTGTTGTTTGTGTCTCATTGCTTTGCTTAATCTTAGCCAGGTCGCAGTTGTAAATGAGAACTTGTTCTCAACTTGAATACATGGTTAAATAAAGGTTAAATATACAGTGCCTTGCGAAAGTATTCGGCCCCCTTGAACTTTGCGATCTTTTGCCACATTTCAGGCTTCAAACATAAAGATATAAAACTGTATTTTTTGTGAAGAATCAACAACAAGTGGGACACAATCATGAAGTGGAATGACATTTATTGGATATTTCAAACTTTTTTAATAAATCAAAAACTGAAAAATTGGACGTGCAAAATTTTTAAAAAAAGCATCTCCATGTTCTCCCCCAATTGCTCGGTTTGACTGGGTGGGCAGCTCTAGGAAGAGTCTTGGTGGTTCCAAACAGTGTTTGGAAAAAGTACCCAATTGTCATTCTCGAGTAAAAGTGAAGATACCTTAAAAGAAAATTACTCAAGTAAAAGTGAATGTCACCCAGTAAAATACTACTTGAGTGAAAGTTTAAAAGTATTTGGTTTTAAATATACTTAAGTATAAAATGTTAAAGTAAAATGATAAATAATAAAGCAAAGCAGGTGGGATCCTTTTCTTGTTTTTAAATGTACTGATAGCCAGGCACATGCTCCAACACTCAGACATAATTTACAAACAAAGCATGTGTTTAGTGAGTCTGCCAGATCAGAGGCAGTAGGGATGACCAGGGATGTTCTCTGTTTAGTGAGTCTGCCAGATCAGAGGCAGTAGGGATGACCAGGGATGTTCTCTGTTTAGTGAGTCTGCCAGATCAGAGGCAGTAGGGATGACCAGGGATGTTCTCTTGATGAGTGTGTGAATTAGACAATTTCCGTGTCCTGCATTCAGCGAGTACTTTTGGGTGTCAGGGAAAATGTATGGAGTACAAAGTACATCATTCTCTTTAGGAATGTAGTAAGTAAAAGTAAAAGTTGTCAAAATGATAAATAGTAAGGTAAAGTACCAATACCCCAAAAAACGACTTAAGTCGTACCTTGAAGTATTTTTTACTTAAAGTACTTTACACCACTGGTTCCAAACTTCTTCCATTTAAGAATGATGGAGGCCACTGTGTTCTTGGGGACCTTCAATGCTGCAGACATTTTTTGGTACCCTTCCCCAGATCTGTGCATCGACACAGTCCTGTCTCGAAACTCTACAGACAATTCCTTCGACCTCTTGGCTTGGTTTTTGCTCTGACATGCACTGTCAACTGTGGGACCTTATATAGACAGATGTGTGCCTTTCCAAATCATGTCCAATCAATCAAATTTACCACCGTTGGACTCCAATCAAGTTGTAGAAACATCTCAAGGATGATCAATGGAAACAGGATGCACCTCAGCTCAATTTCGAGTCTCATTGCAAAGAGTCTGAATACTTATATAAATAAGGTATTTCTGTTTTTTTATTTTTCGTACATTTGCAAAGTTTTCTAAAAACCTGTTACGCTTTGTCGTTATGGGGTATTGTGTGTAGATTGCTAAGGAGTTTTTTGTGTTTAATCTATTTTAGAATAACACTGCAACGTCACAAAATGTGAAGTAATTCAAGGGGTCTGAATACTTTCCGAAGGCACTGTATATATTGCAAACTGCGCTGGCATGCCTTGGCAATGTTGGTGTAACAGTACATCATAGGGAAAAACACTTGGGGATTTTTATGGCGATGTACCGGTATGTAGGAATGATCATGTGAGCCTACTGTCTGTGCTCATATAGGCTACTAACGGACCCCAGTTCTATGGCCACTGGCCATGCAGGGTGTGAGATGGCTCTGCCCCTATGCAACCTCTGTGTCCCACTTTTCTTGTTCCCCCTGACAGCATGACAGAGGCTGGGGCAGCAGCGGTCATTGATGCAGTTTTTTTCTACTTAGTTTGTTTGTTCCATTGTTAATTAGTCACACCTCATTTAGCACTAGGGGCCACATCCTCCTTTGGCAAAACGGCACTTTGCAACAGGCAGTGTTGGGCTGTGATAGATCTGTGACAGATAGGGAAGAATAATTCTCAATCCCATCACAAATGTTAGGAGCATTTACATAGTATGCTGTCTGTACAATTGACAAATAAAGTGGTATTAATCTTAGTACTAACTTTATTCTCTTTTTTTCTCTCCATCTCGCTCTCTCTTACTCTCTATTCTTCTTTCTCCCTACAGAGCACTACCACCTGAACAATTCAGCGTTATACCCAGGAATGCCACACCCTCATAGCAACCTCAGTGGACTGGGCCTCAACAAGTACAACTCCCTCAGGGCTGTGGGTAAGGCCACACACACACACTCACACGCACATGCATAAGCATAATGGACACAAACATGCGCGCACACACACACACATGCATAAACACACATTAACACACATATAAACATATGGACACACACATGCGGACACACATGCATTCTCACACACACACACACACTGTGCACTCCAGGACATGCTGATCATAATCCAGACTGGCACTGTAACCTTTTCAAACCATCGTAAGGTTTTCAAGCTGGCATCTGATGTGGTTTCGGCTCCCTTCATGGAAAAGACATATCATGAATGAAAGGAGATATCCTACTGGCAATACAGTCTCAGCGCTTTTCTGGAAAGTGTAGGTCAGATCCATATACACTCAGTGGCAGTTTATTAGGTTCACAAAAATGGTTTGCTCCTACAGGCAGACAGGCATCAAGCAGGCAGACAGGCATCAAGGCATTCAGTTACTGTTCGAGGTACTGCCGCTCATTCCGTTCACCAGCTCCGGAGGTCTACATCACCGGCCTTCTAGGCGTCACTGAACTGGATTCATTACCACCAACCCCGGACTGTCTTGTTTCATTACGCACACCTGGTTCCATTTCCCCCTGATTAGTATGTGTACATATGTGTCTCTGTTCCCCCTTGTCCATGTTGATTATTGTTCCGTGTCCGTTGGTCTTGTGAGTACCTGTGCTGTGTTGTATTCGCTTGCGTGTTACCATGTTAGTGTGCACTTGATATTATGTGTCACAGTCTTCGAGGAGTAGTGGGGTTGGAGTCAGGCGAGAGAGCAGAGGGTTCGGAAACTCGTATTTTATTCCGGTACAAACGGTCACGCCAAAATACTGGGCGCATAAAACTGATCGGCCCAACACAGGACCCAAACAGTCCGGAGAAAATAAAATACAAATACACATCCACACTCTAACAGAGGTACAATCCCGCACAAACCTAAGTGGGCCTAACAGGCTTAAATAGACATAAATCAAGAAACAAAAGGGACAGGTGCAACCAATAAGACCAAACGAACAGAAAAGGAAAAAGGGATTGATGGCGGCCAGTAGACCGGCGACGACGACCGTGGAGTGCTGCCCGAACAGGCAGGGGAGCCACCTTCAGTGAGAGTTGTGACAATACCCTCCCCCCGACGTGTGGCTCCCGCAGCGCGCCGCCACCGACCTCGAGGGCGACCCGGGGGGCGAGGCGCAGGGCGATCCGGGTGGAGGCGGTGGAAGTCCCTCAGTAGTGAAGGGTCCAAAATGTCCCCCACCGGTACCCAGCACCTCTCCTCCGGACCGTACCCCTCCCAGTCCACGAGGTACTGTAGGCCCCTCACCCGGCGTCTAGAATCCAGGATAGCACGTACTGTGTACTTCGGGGACCCCTCAATGTCCGGAGGGGGCAGAGGGACCTCCGGCACCTCACCTTCCTGCAGGGGACCAGCCACCACCGGCCTGAGGAGAGACACATGAAACGAGGGGTTAATACGATAGTAAGGAGGAAGCTGTAACCTATAACACACCTCGTTTATCATCCTCAGGACTTTAAATGGCCCCACACACTGCAGCCCCAGCTTCCGGCAGGGCAAGCGGAGGGGCAGGTTTCGGGTCGAGAGCCAGACCCGGTCCCCTGGTGCGAACACGGGGGCCTCACTGCGGTGTTGGTCAGCGCTCCTCTTCTGCCGTCCACTAGCTTGTTTTAATGAAACAAGCTAGTGGACTTGTTTCCTCCACCGCAGGAGCCCATTCCTCCATTCCAGCCAGGACCGGCTGGTAGACCAACACGCACTGGAATGGTGACATGTTAGTAGAGGAGTGGCGGAAGGAGTTCTGAGCCACCTCCGCCCATGGGATGTACCTCGCCCATTCACCAGGCCGGTCCTGGCAATACGACTAAAGAAACCTCCCCACATCCTGGTTCACTCGCTCCACCTGCCCATTACTCTCGGGGTGGAAACCCGAGGTCAGGCTGAACGAGACCCCCAGCCGTTCCATGAACGCCCTCCAAACTCTGGACGTGAACTGGGGACCCCGATCAGAAACGATGTCCTCAGGCACCCCGTAGTGCCGGAAGACATGGGTAAACAGAGCCTCGGCAGTCTGTAGGGCCGTAGAGAGACCGGGCAACGGGATGAGACGGCAGGACTTAGAAAACCGATCCACAACTACCAGGATGGTGTAGTTTCCCTGAGACGGGGGAAGGTCGGTGAGAAAATCCACCGACAAGTGAGACCATGGCCGTTGTGTAAAGGGGAGGGGCTGTAAATTCCCTCTAGGCAGGTGTTGAGAAGCCTTGCTCTGAGCGCACACCGAGCAGGAGGAGACATAAAACCTCACGTCCTTGACCAAAGTGGGCCACCAGTACCTCCCCCTAAGACTCCGCACTGTCCTCTTGATCCCAGGATGACCCGAAGAGGGTAGTGTATGGGCCCATCGAATCAACCAATCACGGACACCAAGAGGCACGTACTGAACACCTGCTGGACACTGAGGTTCCAACCGTAACGTCCGCTCGATCTCCGCGTCCACCTCCCATACCACCGGTGCTACCAGACTTGAAGCCTGGAGGATTGGAGTTGGATCATTGGGCCGCTCCTCGGTGTCATATAGGCGGGACAGCGCGTCGGCCTTCATATTAAGGATGCCTGGCCAATAGGAAATCGTAAAACGAAATCGGGTAAAGAACATGGCCCACCTGGCCTGACGCGGATTCAATCTCCTCGCTGCCCGGATATACTCGAGATTACGATGGTCAGTCCAGATGAGGAAAGGGTGCTTGGCCCCCTCAAGCCAATGTTCCCACCCATTCAGAGCCTTGACTACAGTTAACAACTTCCAGCCCCCCACGTCATAGTTCCGCTCCGCCGGACCGAGCTTCCTCGAGAAGAGAGCGCAGGGGCGGAGCTTTGGTGGCGTGCCCGAGCGCTGTGATAGCACGGCTCCCACCCCAGTCTCGGACGCGTCCACCTCCACTATGAACCCCAAAAAGGGGTCCGTATGAGCCAGCACGGGAGCATCGGTGAACAGCTCCTTCAGGCGACTAAAAGCTCTGCCGCCTCTGCTGACCAGCGCAAGTGCGCCGTTCCACCTTCAGCAGTGAGGTAATGGGAGCAGCATTTACCAGGAGGTTTATAGCGCAATCCCCTGGTCTATTAGGTGGTAATTGGGTCGCCCTCTTCTTACAGAAGGCGATAGCCAAACCGGCATATTCAGAGGGAATGCGCACAGTGGAAACCGTCGTCGCACCGATGGAAACTCTGATACACCTGCCTGAACACTCCTCTGACCACCCTCGGAGAGCCCCCTGTCTCCATGAAATCTCAGGATTGTGATTAGCCAGCCAGGGAATCCCCAGCACCACTGGAAACGCAGGTGAATCAATAAGGAAGAGACTAATCCGCTCCTTATGATCCCCCTGCGTATGTCCAGTTGAACCGTGGCCTCCCCGACCAGCCCTGACCCTAATGGTCGGCTATCTTAGGAGTGCACGGGGAAAGGTTGGCCTAACGACACCAGGGGAGTCCCTAGCCTTAACGTGAGCCCACGATCCATAAAGTTCCCAGCTGCGCCTGAATCGACTAGCGCCTTATGCTGTAAAGAGGGAGAAAACTCAGAAAAATAAATTAGTAAGAACATATGACCAACAGGGAGCTCTGGATGAGTCTGGTGCTGACTCACCTGGGGTGAACAAGGAGTGCTCTGCCGGCCATCCCGACTCCCAGACGAGCTCCTCGAGCACCGATCGTCAGTGTGTCCTCTCCGAGCCTCCTCCGGTCACCCTCGATGCAGCCCCCCCTAACTCCATGGGGATTGGAGCGGGAGGGCCTGGAGGTGGAACCAACAGGGCACGTTCAGGACTCCCGCGGGCAGCCAGCAGGTTGTCCAGTCGGATGGACATGTCAATAACTCGTCAAGGGAGAGGGTGGTGTCCCGACAAGCTAGCTCCCTGTGGACGTCTTCCTGGAGGCTACAGCGATAGTGGTCCATCAGGGCCCTGTCGTTCCACCCCGCCCCCAGCGGCCAAGGTCTGGAACTCCAGCGCAAAGTCCTGCATGCTCCTCGTCTTCTGTCGCAGGTGAAACAGCCGTTCATCCGCCGCTCGGCCCTCCGGTGGGTGGTCGAACACGGCCTGGAACCGGCGGGTGAACTCGGGGTAGTGATCCCTCGCCGAGTCTGGGCCATTCCACACTGCGTTGGCCCACTCCAGGGCTCGACCAGTCAGACAGGAGACGAGGACGCTCACGCTGTCCTCCCCTGAGGGAGTCGGACGAACGGTAGCCAGGTACAGCTCCAGCTGTAGTAGGAACCCCTGGCACCCAGCCGCCATTCCATCGTACTCCCTGGGGAGCGCCAGACGCAGGGCACCGGATCCGGATGCCGGAGGAGGGGTAGGTGGTGCTTGTAGAAGAGGAGCTGGGGTTGAGGTAGGGAGGTCATTCCTCTCCCATCGGTCCATCCTCTCCATCATCTGGTCCATTGCCGACCCAATCCGGTGGAGAATGGCCGTATGATGGAGGACTCGCTCCTATCAGAGGTACAATCCCGGACAAACCTAGGCGGGCCTAACAGGCTTAAATAGACATAAATCAAGAAACAAAATAAGGGACAGGTGCAACCAATAAGACCAAACGAACAGAAAAGGAAAAAGGTATTGGTGGCGGATAGTAGACCGGCGACGACGACCGCCGAGCGCCGCCCGAATAGGCAGGGGAGCCACCTTCGGTGAGAGTCGTGACATTATGGGTCTCGTCCCGTGTATTTATTAGAGGTTTACACCTTGCTCTTTGTTTGGGTTACAGCCCAGTGTTATATGTATACGTATTTGTTTTGGGCTTCGTCTATTTAATGTTCATGACATAAGCTATTTTGGGTAGAGAAATAAAAGCCCCTATTTCATATTCCTGCTCCTGTCTCCTATCATTATACAACGTGACATCGATTGCACGTTAGAATAGGCAAAACGAGTGACCTTAGCGACTGTGCGTGGCATGATCGGCGGAACCAGGGGCACTGGTTCCAGTATCTCAAACGTCCAGCCCCCTGGTCTTTTCACGCGTGACAGTGTCTAGGCAGTGGTGGAAAAAGTTAAAGTGAAGATGATACTCTTTAATATAAAATTACTCAATGTCACCCAATAATGTCACCCAATAAAATATTACTGGTTTTATATATACTTAGTATCAAAAGTACATGTGCTAATATATACTGAATTATCAAAGGTAAAAGTATAAATCATTTCATATTCCTTACATTAAGCTAACCAGACAAAACACTCCAACACTCAGACATAATTTACAAAGGAAGCATCTGTGTTTAGTGAGTCCACCAGATCAGAGGCAGTAGGGATGACCAGGGATGTTCTCTTGATAAGTGCGTGAATTGGACCATTTTCCTGTCCTGCTAAGCATTCAAATGTAACGAGTACTTTTGAGTGTCAGGGAAAATGTATGGAGTAAAAAGTACATTATTTTCTTCAAGAATGTAGTGAAGTAAAAGTTGTCAAAAATAGAAATAGTACAGATGCCCCAAAAAACTACTTAAGTAGTACTTTAAAGAATTTGTATTTAAGTACTTTACATCACTGTGTCTAAAGGTTACATAGAACGGTGCGACAAACAAAAAATAACTAGTCAGTGAAGTCCTGTGGGCGAAAACATCTTGTTTATGAGAATGGTCGAAGTAGAATGGCAAGAATCGTGTAAGCTAACAGGCGGGCCACAAACAGATAAATAATGGCGCAGTGCAACAGTGGTGTGCAGAACAGCATCTCGGAAAGCACAACTTGTCAGTCCTTATCGCGGATGGACTATTATAGCAGACGACCACACCGGGTTCCACTCCTATCAGCTAAAAACAAGAAGCGGCTCCAGTGGGCATACGATCACCAACACTGGACAATTGAGTGGAAAAACATAATCTGGTCCGACGAATCGCGGTTCCATGCTGATGCCAGTCAGGATTTGGCATAGGCAGCATGAGTCCATGGCCCCATCCTGCCTGGTGTCAATGGTTACAGGCTGGTGGTGCTGGTGTAATGGTGTGGGAAATTTTTCCCTGGCACGTTTGTTCCCTTGATACCAATTGAGCAACATTTGAATGCCACACCTTGTAGAATCCATGCCTCAAATAATTCAGGATGTTCTGGAGGCAAAAAAGGGGTCCAGCCCGGTAGTAGATGGGTGTACCCAATAATCTGGCCACTGAGTGTATATACACAGTGTATGGTTCTGGTGAAGGTCATGTAAACCAGGGTTTCCCAAACCCTGGGTGCACGTTTTGTTAATTTCCTTAGGACTACACAGCTGATTCAAATAATCAAAGCTTGATGTTGAGTAAGTTATTTGAATCAGCTGTGTTGGGCAAAAACCAAAACATGCACCTAGGAGCTACAGTGATGTTGTGGTACAGACTGGCAGATTATGAACTTGGGAGATAGAAATATTAAAGTCGCACACTCTATACTATTCACAGTAATGTATTATTTTGTGTCTGAAACAACATTATGGCAGTGTGTTGGGACAGAACACACCATTCACACCGACAGACTGAAGAGAAATACAGCAATGGACAGGGACCAGAATCTCTGTCACTCCACAATCTACTTTTCAGGCATAAAGGGATGATTCACTGACTAGAGTGGAATGGAAAGTATTGCACTCTGAATTCCTCTCAGAAACATTCGCTCTTTCTCTCTTAGATTTCTCTCTCTCTCTAATGAGTATCCAGGCATTACACACATACATATTGCCTGTCAGATAACGCTGATCCGACCTGACAGAGGTCACACGTACACACGTAGACACACACACACGTATATAAACGTATGTAGGAACACACATACTGTACATATGTACAGGCAGACACTTGATTAATATATTTTTGATGAAAATCCTTCCTGAATTGAAATGGAATTGACACCAACTCTGGTGCTTCATTCAAAACCAAAAGCATCATCTGTGTGAAAGGGGCATTATGACTTCAACCCACAGCTCAGAGAGAACACAACGTCATTGATGTGTTCATGGAGAGAGACAGAACAATAAATTCACGAGAGCACACACACAAAGTGAGCGAGCAGGACAGGGTTAGGAGTGTGTGTGCCTGAGGGATCGGGGTTCTGGAAGCACTGACCTCACTGCTAAGAGCGAGGCTGTCGCCGTCCCCCTGAGCTGACCGAGGCTGTCCCCGTCCCCCTGAGCTGAAGCTACCAGACACACTGGCCTCCCAGTGCCCACCCTATTTATAACACAAATGTATTACAGTCGAAGTATTTTAGTTTTTTTTCTGAAATCAGGGCCTCTTCTTAGACAGTTGACAGTTAACTACAGGCCACTAACTCTCTTCTCTCTTGTCTGCTGCAGCGGACACTGCCTCTAGGGGATACTATAAGAGCTACCCTTTGATGGACTTCTCCCAGTACCAGGCAGCTCCAGCCTTCCAGCCCATCTCCCTGCACCCCAAGGACAAGTCCTACCTTCACCAGGACCACCACCAGCTCCCCACCCACCACAACCTCCATGCCCCCCTCTCCATCTCCATCCCCCAGAGCCACCCGGAGAGGTCCCGCCTGTCCAAGACCACCAGCCACCCCCTGTTCTCTAGCTCGGCCTTGAAAGCCTGGGACACCAGTGGACACTACGTCCAGAGGCAGGCCTCCCAGCCTGGGCACATCTCAGCCCATCAGCATGCCTATTCCACCAGGAGACTGCACAGCGTAGAGAATTTCCCGGAGATGTTCAACCACCCTGTGTCATATGGCCACCCATCCTCCTACCACCACACCAGGCATAAGAGCTACTCCACCAACAGCAAGACAGAGGTCACTGTCTGAGAATGGAGCTCTGAGTTCCTCTGTACCTACAATGATACAGAAACAGATACAAAAATGTACAGGATAGAGAGGAGTGTCTAAAAGTGTTTAAAAGATACTGGATGAAGGGGGGTTAAAAGATAGGGCAACAATGCATCAGCATCGCCACCCACCACCATGACTCAAGTACAATAACTGAACCACAAAGATCCCCAAGACATTGATAATGCAAGAGAAACACTGTCGCTCTCGGAACACCTCTGAGCCTCTATGTCTACCACAACTCCTTGTTGCTCGGAACCTTTCTTTAACTCTACCACATCTCTCCTTGCATTCTTCTCTGATCTTGTTCTTTCGCCTATATCCTCTATTTCCCACTCCCACAGCTCCCCCCTCTCTCAGCCCTTAGAAGCGCTGTGTTCAGGCCTTTAGAGGGATGATGGCACCCCCGGGGCCACATTAACTCGACAGGGACAATGCCATCCTCACGTCAGCTCCAATCAGCCTCCGCCCCAGCGCAAGACAGAGAGAGAGAGAGGGCGAGAGACAGGTAGGGAGATAGTGGGAAATCACTCTAGGGATCTTTAGAGGAAAGCCGGATGACAGGAGTGGACAAAGTATATATGTACAGATTTTTCTTCCCTGGGGGTGAAATGAAGGAGTCATTGTGGATCTGGAGACTGTATAGCCTGGGTGCCAGTCTGTTTCTGCTCTCTTGCCAACTCCTTATGGAATTGTCATGGCTTGACAATGACAATGGAGTAGGCAATGGCACAAACAGATCTGGGACCAGGCTAGAGACTGGGTCTTGGTGGAGTGTTTATGAGTAAGTGAGGACACACTGGGCTGTCAGTGTAAGTGAATTCGCTGCGGCATCTCAGACCCCAGAGGAGGTCTTCCGTGTTTTCCCCTGATGCACGGACAGTAAAGGGCACAGACAAGAGCTCTAGAGGAGTTGCTAAGGCTACCAGACTCTCTTTAAATGGCAATGTATGTACCTTATTATACAAGTGGTGCATCTATTTGTTTACCAGGACTATAATTAACCACTGAGGTAGAATAAAGAAACAAAACTATTGTTGAAAAGTAGGATACTTGTACATGACTAAATGACACATAACAGGCAGGGGACTAGTGATAGCAGCATCTTTGGTCAGGTGCAGTAGTTCTAAAACCCAGACAATGGTGCAGAAATGTGTAAGGACCAATGAAGTCTAATCGACGCTACGGTCTCTCGGAAGGTATTGGGTTGAGCACAAACTCACCCTAAAGAGGTACACACATGTAGTCTTGTAGGACCATCCTGCGATCTAGCAAGATCAGGATGGCCATACGAGTCTAACACACATGGCCAATGTACTAGCTGCACACTTCAGATTAAACCACTTCCAGAAGTGCTATTGCTAATGAAGGCAATGAATACAACTAAACTCTTTACATGAGTCATGATCATGATCATGATGCATTACTACCCCTTACCTCGCACATCCCTACCCTTCCTCATTTTCGACAAGTAGTCTAACGTTTAAGAGTGTGTGCGCCAGTAACCGAAAGGTCACTGGTTCAAATCCCCAAGCCGACTAGATGAAATATATGTCAATGTGCCCTTGAGCAAGGCACTTAACCCTAATTGTGCCTGTAAGTCACTCTGAATAAATGACTAACATGTAATCTTCACTCTATTCCTACTCATCTTCTCTATTCCTCCTCATCTTCTCTTCTCTATTCCTCCTCATCTTCTCTCTATTCCTCCTCTACCATTTTCTAATCAGCTCCTCTCCAGTTGTAACCGTAGCCTTCTTTCATCTCTTCCTTCTCTCGGCTCTCTCATCAAGTCTCTATTCACCCCATCTTTTGGAGAGCTATTTTCTTTCTCATTCCCTCCCAATCACTCGCTCATGTTCCATCTGTTCTCTGGCTCTAGGCGCTGTAACTGATAGTCCTTTGGCCCCCTGCTCTGTTTCCCAGTCCCATCACCCCATGTCCCACAGCCCCAGAATGCAGGTTTGCTTGCGTGTGTATGTATGTGTTTCAGGGCAGTGGGCTGAGACAAGGGCATGTGTACTCTCACATGAACATGATTGAAACTACCAGACACTGTTTAAATGACTCCCGCGCCAATAGCAGCTTTTAAAACAAATGTTTTAACGACAAGAACAGAAAACAGACCCATTTTCAGCTAAGTTTTCCACTGAATGCTTCCTGTCCTCACCTGAAAACCGAACATAGCCTATGCAATGCCAAACCTGTAACACTGTATCAACATCAACACGCTAGCATTACACCCTCACAACAAATTGTAAGATACCACCACCACAATGACTACCGCAACTGGTCATAACCATGTCATAACAGCTGACATAACTTGCCATAACATGTCATAATGGTCATAACACTGTCATGACCCATATATTTTCACCTGTTGTGATATATATTGTGTTTTTTATGGCTGGTTATGACACCTACATACGAAACCCACATTTTTTTCAATTTCTTAAAATGCATTTTAAAATCCTTTGTTGTTGTAATGTATTCATTAAAGTCATGTATTTTTTTAATATTTTAAATAACTTGTAGAAAATACACTTTGTGTCATGAAGCATTCTGGCCACCCTGTGTCACTTTACTTGGACTAAGAAAATACAAAGAGTGAAGACAAAGGGTGGCTACTTTGAAGAATCTCAAATATAAAACAAATTTTGATTTGTTTAACACTTTTTTGGTTACTACATGATTCCATATGTGTTATTTCTTAGTTTTGATGCCTTCACTATTATTCTAGAATGTAGAAAATAGTAAAAATAAAGAAAAACCCTGGAATGAGTAGGTGTGTCCAAACTTTTGACTGGTACTGTATATATACAGTTGAATTCGGAAGTTTACATACACTTAGGTTGGAGTCATTTTTCAACCACTCCACAAATTTCTTGTGAACAAACTATAGTTTTGGCAAGTCGGTTAGTACATCTACTTTGTGCATGACACAAGTAACTTTTCCAGCAATTGTTTACAGACAGATTATTTCACTTATAATTCACTGTATCACAATTCCAGTGGGTCAGAAGTTTACATACACTAAGTTGACTGTGCCTTCAAACAGCTTGGAAAATTCCAGAAAATTATGTTATGGCTTTAGAAGCCTCTGATAGGCTAATTGGAGGTGTACCTGTGGATGTATTTCAAGGGCTACCTTCACACTCAGTGCCTCTTTGCTTGACATCATGGGAAAATCAAAAGAAATCAGCCAAGACCTCAGAAAATAAATTGTAGACCTCCACAAGTCTGGTTCATCCTTGGGAGCAATTTCCAAATGCCTGAAGGTACCACGTTCGTCTGTACAAACAATAGAATGCAAGTATAAACACCATGGGACCACGCAGCTGTCATACTGCTCAGGAAGGAGACACGTTCTGTCTCCTAGAGATGAACATACTTTGGTGCGAAAAGTGCAAATCAATCCCAGAACAACAGCAAAGGAACTTGAAGATGCTGGAGGAATGCTGGAGGGAAAAAGTAAAATAAAATACATCATATATCGACATAACCTGAAATGCCGCTCAGCAAGGAAGAAGCCACTGCTCTAAAACCGCTATAAAAAAGCCAGACTACGGTTTGCAACTGCACATGGGGACAAAGATCGTACTTTTTGGAGAAATGTCCTCTGGTCTGATGAAACAAAAATAGAACTGTTTGGCCATAATGACCGTCGTTATGTTTGAAGGAAAAAGGGGGAGCCTTGCAAGCCGAAGAACACCATCCCAACCGTGAAGCACACCATCCCAACCGTGAAGCACGGGGGTGGCAGCATCATGTTGTGGGGGTGCATTGCTGCAGGAGGGACTGGTGCACTTCACAAAATAGATGGCATCATGAGGAAAGAAAATTATGTGGATATATTGAAGCAATATCTCAAGACATCAGTCAGGATGTTGAAGCTTGGTCGCAAATGGGTCTTCAAAATGGACAATGACCACAAGCATACTTCCAAAGTTGAGGCAAAATGGCTTAAGGACAATAAAGTCCTTGGACTTTGGAGTGGCCATCACAAAGCCCTGACCTCAATCCTGGGCAGAACTGAAAAAGCGTGTGTGAGCAAGGAGGCCTACAAACCTGTCTGAGTTACACCAGCTCTGTCAGGAGGAATGGGCCAAAATTCACCCAACTTATTGTGGGAAGCTTGTGAAGGCTACTCAAAATGTTTGACCCAAGTTAAACAATTTAAAGGCAATGCTACCAAATACTATTTGAGTGTATGTAAACTTCTGACCCACTGGGAATGTGACGAAAGAAAAAAAAGATTAAATAAATCATTCTCTCAACTATTATTCTTTATTTTTCAAATAAAGTGGTGACCTAAGACAGGGAATTTTTACTAGGATTAAATGTCAGGAATTGTGAAAAACTGAGTTTAAATGTAGTTGGCTAAGGTGTATGTTAACTTCCGACTTCAACTGTATATAACATAAATCTACTGTTGACACGTAGGCTATGGAGTAATGGAATGTTTTGCTTTGTGTGTAGGTTTTGTGGGTTTTGACACTTCTGTACGAGTCATAACCAGCCATAAAATAACTACCGTGGTAGGTTTTGTGGGTTTTGACACTTCTGTACGAGTCATAACCAGCCATAAAATAACTACCGTGGTAGGTTTTGTGGGTTTTCACACTCTTATGTATGTGTCATAACTAGCCATAAAATTACTACCGTGGTAGGTTTTGTGGGTTTTCACACTCTTATGTAGGTGTCATAACCAGCCATAAAATAACTACCGTGGTAGGTTTTGTGGGTTTTCACACTCTTATGTAGGTGTCATAACCAGCCATAAAATAACTACCGTGGTAGGTTGTGGGTTTTCACACTCTTATGTAGGTGTCATAACCAGCCATAAAATTACTACCGTGGTAGGTTTTGTGGGTTTTCACACTCTTATGCAGGTGTCATAACCAGCCATAAAATTACTACCGTGGTAGGTTGTGGGTTTTCACACTCTTATGTAGGTGTCATAACCAGCCATAAAATTACTACCGTGGTAGGTTTTGTGGGTTTTCACACTCTTATGTAGGTGTCATAACCAGCCATAAAATTACTACCGTGGTAGGTTTTGTGGGTTTTCACACTCTTATGTAGGTGTCATAACCAGCCATAAAATCATGCAATGTCACAACAGGTTTAATCATGTGTCATGACAGTGTTATGATCATATTATGACAGGTTATGTCAAACGTTATGACATTATGACATGGTTATGACTGTGTAATGAGGCTGGGTGTCAAGTAAAGTGTTACCATGCAACATAACACAACATGAGTGAGGCAAAAACTGTGCAAGCAGCACACACTTGTGACGGTGGTCAATAGGGACTAGAAAGGTTGAAGCAATATAAATAATTATTCATATTTCAGCATTTAAGTCAATGTTTTTACCGTGAAATGAAGTGCTTCCAACCTTTTCTATTATGACACCATACATTTTTCCAACCCTTGTACTTACCGTAAGAGTAGGGGTGTTAACCCCGGTGTCCTGGCTAAATTACCAATCTGACCCTCATGCCATCATGGCCACCTAATGATCCCCAGCTTTCAATTTGCTCATCCATCCCCCTTCACTCCCCTGTAACTATTCCCCAGGTCGTTGCTATGAATGAGAATGTGTTCTCAGGCAACTTACCTGGGGAAAAAAATAAGAACGTACAGGGAATACTTTGCTTTATGTTCTGTTGGGATAAATGTATGACACACAGTGAGCTCCAAAAGTATTGGGACAACAAATATTTTGTTATTTTAGCTTTGTACTCTAGTCCTTTGGTTGTGAAATGATACTATGACTATAAGGTTAAAGTGCAGACTGTCAGCTTTAATTTGAGGGTATATACATCCATATCGGGTGAACCGTTTAGAAGTTACAGCACTTTCTGTACATATGTAACAGAATAACTTTACGTCCGTCCCCTCGCCCATACCCGGGCGCGAACCAGGGACCTTCTGCACACATCGACAACAGTCACCCTCGCTCCACAAAAGCCGCGGCCCTTGCAGAGCAAGGGGAACTACTACTTCAAGGTCTCAGAGCAAGTGACGTAACCGATTGAAACGCTATTTAGCGCGCACCGCTAACTAAGCTAGCTGTTTCACATCCGTTACACTCACCCCCCTTTTGACCTTCCTCCTTTTTCCGCAGCAACCAGTAATACGGGTCAACAGCATCAATGTAACAGTATAATTTTAAACCGTCCCCTCGCCCATACCCGGGCGCGAACCAGGGACCCTCTGCACACATCGACAACAGTCACCCTCGAAGCATCGTTACCCATCGCTCCACAAAAGCTGCGGCCCTTGCAGAGCAAGGGGAACTACTACTTCAAGGTCTCAGAGCAAGTGACGTAACCGATTGAAACGCTATTTAGCGCGCACCGCTAACTAAGCTAGCCGTTTCACATCCGTTACACTTAGTCCCTTCATTTTAGGGGACTAAATGTAGTGAAAAGCTAAGTATTTGGTCCCATTTTCATCGCACGCAATGACTACATCAAGCTTGTGACTCTACACATTTGTTGGACGAATTGGCTGTTTGTTTGGTTGTTTCAGATTATTTTGTGTCCAATAGAAATGAATATACCTAACTGAAAGCGCGAACCATCGCATTTAACAATGAAAAAAGGTGACTGGGAATATTGGTGAATACAAACAGTGTTGAAGTCCTGGACTTCCTGACGGGCCTCCCCCAGGTAGAAGGTAGGAAACAACACTTCCACTTCGCTGATCCTCAACACTGGGGCCCCACAAGGATGTGTGCTCAGCCCACTCCTATACTCGTCGTTTACCCATGACTGCGTGGCCATGCACGCCTCCAACTCAATCATCAACTTTACAGACATTTACATTTACACATTTACATTTAAGTCATTTAGCAGACGCTCTTATCCAGAGCGACTTACAAATTGGTGCATTCACCTTATGACATCGAGTGGAACAGCCACTTTACAATAGTGCATCTAAAACTTTTAAGGGGGTGAGAAGGATTACTTTATCCTATCCTAGGTATTCCTTAAAGAGGTGGGGTTTCAGGTGTCTCCGGAAGGTGGTGATTGACTCCGCTGTCCTGGCGTCGTGAGGGAGTTTGTTCCACCATTGACGACACAACACAGACGACACAACAGCCTGATTACCAACAATGACGAGAGCCTACAGGGAGCCTACAGGGAGGAGGTGAGGGCCCTGGGAGTGTGGTGCCAGGAAAATAACCTCTCCCTCAACGTCAATAAAACAAAGGAGATGATCGTTGACTTCAGGAAACAGCAGAGGGAGCACCCCCTCATCCACATTGACGGGCCGCAGTGGAGAAGGTGGAAAGCTTCAAGTTCCTCTGCGTACACATCACTGACAAACTGAAATGGTTCACTCACACAGACAGTGTGGTGAAGAAGGCGCAACGGAGCCTCTTCAACCTAAGAAGGCTGAAGAAATTTGGCTCGACACCTAAAACCCTTACAAACAGGTGCATCAAAGCTGGGACCGAGAGACATCTATCTCAAGGCCATCAGACTGTTAAATAGCCATCACTAGTACATTAGAGGCTGCTGCCCTATATACATAGATTTGAAATCACTGGCCACTTTAATAATGGAACATTAGTCACTTTAATAATGTTTACATATTTTGCATTACTTATCTCATATGTATATACTGTATTGTATCCTATTCTACTGTATCTTTGTCTATGCCGCTCTGACACTGCTTGCCCAAATATTTATATATTCTTAATTCCATTCCTTTACTTTAGATTTGTGTGTATTGTTGTGACATTTTTAGATATTACTTGTTAGCTATTACCGCAGTGTTGGAGCTAGAAACACAAGCATTTTCACTACAGCCGCAATAACATCTGCTAAACACGTGTATGTGACAAATAACATTTGATTTGATAACTAAATAATGTAGTCATTTTGGAGTCACTTTTATTGTAAATAAGAATAGAATGTTTCTAAACACTTCTACATTAATGTGAATTAGTCCAAATACTTTTGGTCTCCTAAAATGGGGGGACTATGTACAAAAAGTGCTGTGATTTCATTTCACCTGATATGGATGAAAATACCCTCAAATTAAAGCTGACAGTCTGCATTTGAACATTTTAGTCATTGTATAATTTAAATTCCAAAGTGCTGGAGTACAGAGCCAAAACAACAAAAACTGTGTCACTTTCCCAATACTTTTGTAGCTCACTGTATAAATGTATGTATTCTTGTACGCGTAAATTATATTTGATGGGCAATACATGACTTACAGATCATACCAAATTATAGGTTTTATAGTGAGAAGAAATCTGAAAATCATGTGTTCAGCTGTAAATTTCAATAATATTATTTTGTGTATATGTTATGAGATGTGATGGAGTTTTAATATTTGGTTTGCATAAGGGCTTTATGATCTGAGAAAATATATATATTTAATTTGATAGTTTATTGATTTGCAGTTGATCTCTCAGACTAGTCCACTGTGATGTGACCAAATCAGCTGGATTTTTCACGTAGAATGTTACTCTGATAAAATGGAGGCCATTGAAATCTATGCTCATACAAAAAGTGTGAAAGGTAGATATATTTCTGATGAGTAACCCAGGGTTACCAGGGGTAAATTGTGACAGAACGCAGTGGAATGAATTTCCTGTTTCTATTGGGAATTACCATAATGGATTAACAACCAATTTAACCCATGTGAATTTCAATCCATCTATTCACTGCACATAAGCATATAAACTGTACATAACATTGAACCCAGAGTAGGCCACTAAAAACATGTATTTCCATTCAAATATGAGTCTCACTGTACTGTTGTATGGGCATCATACTGTATGCAGATCTGGGAATGGGAGCTACATTAGTATCCATTATTTTCTAAAGTAAGATCTGTCTTGTTGACAATGTGGGTTTGGTAATAGGAGACATAATACTTCCACATACAGATGATACAGTTCCCCTTTAGGACTGTGATGTCTAGGACTGTGATGCTTAGTTGTAAATCCAAGGCTGGCTCTTACTGCAGTGCTTGTAGTAGCAAAGCTGTCACCGGCTGAAGACTGAATCAACAGCCTAGTTTGGTACACAAAAAGACCACTAGACCAATGCATAACTCCTTATATGAATATACCTACTTCAGTCAAAAGTATACAGTGCAGTATTAAATGTACAAGATACTATGACCAAACATAATTATCTGATATAAGTGTGATATGTGTACGCTTTTATGTGCTGAATAAGACCAAACTACTTATTTGTGTCTGTACATGGAAATGTTCTTTGTTGAGGACTGTTTAAGTTTCCGTTAACATTGACTTTTCAGATGAAGATGAAATATTATGGAACAATTTCAAGAGGTTTAAATGTCTCTCTCAAAAGAGACCTTCTTAAGTGTTATTTGTATAACTTGATAAAACTTTTTTTTTTTAAACACTGGTGTGTTTCATGTTTATAGCTCTATTCATTTGTCACAGCTGACAAAAGAAAGAGGGAGGGAAGAAAATAAAGCATTGCTCCTAAGAAGACTTCTTGCTCACAAAGGCCACGAGTCTACACACCCTCAAGCTGCTCACATTTTTCACACAGGTTATTGTTTTCCCCCCTCAATTCTGTGTTCCCTGACATGTGTGTGTAGAGTAATGTCACAGAACAATGAGCCAGATGTTTGACCGAAATCTGAAGCATCCGGTTGGTATTTCCATTCACCACCAAATATGGTGATGAGAGGAAGTCCAGTGGCCGGCAGTTGGAGAAGTTTGATTTTTTTTAACGAGCAGAGTGGAATACGTTTTTTAGACTTTACCCTTTGTCAGTTTCAAAAACATTGCGTTGTTTTGGAGTGCAAGGGTGAATTGAGTTATTGCACACGTGCACTTCACATACTAGGCGTTCCCTAAAGGAAATATGCAAATACATGCTAGAATGCAGCAATAGGATCTCGCTAGCTTGTGCTTGGCTCTACCCACCTCCTTGCTAGTTCTGACCACTATGATTAATTTGCTTGCATTGGAAAGAGGCTTTGGTCTATCTTGGGTATAACAAATCGTTGGTAAAGTGTTGTCCAGAGTGGACTCGAGACAGGAAATTAGAAAATCTGAAACTAGAAAACCAACATCCCCACCATGTGGACATTCTGGGTATTATTCATCAAAAGCACTTACCAGTATCACTCATCTTACACACCAGTGGTTCCCAAACTTTTTCTAGTCCCACACCCCTTCAAACATTCAACCTCCAGCTGCGTACCCCCTCTAGCACCAGGGTCACCACACTCACAAATGTTGTTTTTTTGCCATCATTGTAAGCCTGCCACACACACACACACACTATACGATACATTTATTAAACATAAGAATGAGTGCAAGTTGTCGTCACAACCCGGCTTGTGGGAAGTGACAAAGAGCTCTTATAGGACCAGGGCAGAAATAATGATATAATAATAATCAATCATTTTGTTCTTTATTTAACCATCTTACATATAAAACCTTATTTGTTCACCGAAAATTGTGAATAACTCACCACAGGTTAATGAAAAGGGTGTGCTTGAAAGGATGCTCATAACTCTGCAATGTTGGGTTGTATTGGAGTCTCAGTCTTAAATAATTTTCCACACACAGTCTGTGTTTGTATTTAGTTTTCATGCTAGTGAGGGCAGAGAATCCACTCTCACATAGGTACGTGGTTGTAAAGGGCATCAGTGTCTTAACAGCACGATTTGCCAAGGCAGGATACTCGAAGCGCCGCCCAATCCAGATATCTATAAATGGCTTCTGATTAAATTAAATTTTCACAGAACCGCTTGTTGCAATTTTGACGAGGCTCTCTTGTTCAGATATTGGTAAGTGGACTGGAGGCAGGGCATGAAAGGGATAATGAATCCAGCTGTTTGTGTCATCTGTTTCAGGAAAGTACCTGTGTAATTGCGCACCCAACTCACTCAGGTGCTTCGCTACATCATATTTGACATTGTCCGTAAGCTTGAGTTAATTTGCGCACAAAAAATCATACAATGATGGAAAGACCTGTGTGTTGTCCTTGTTAATGCAGAGAAGAGCTCCAACTTCTTAATCATAGCCTCAACTTTGTCCCGCACATTGAATATAGTTGCTGAGAGTCTCTGTAATCCTAGATTCAGATCACTCAGGCGGGAAAAAACATTACCCAAATAGGCCAGTTGTGTGAGAAACTCATCGTTATACCAACATAATCCGTTTTGTCACCAAAGCCCCATATAACACCCATCACTGCGACCTGTATGCTCTCGTCGGCTGGCCCTCGTTACATATTCGTCGCCAGTCCCACTGGCTCCAGGTCATCTATAAGTCTTTGCTAGGTAAAGCTCCACTTTATCTCAGCTCACTGGTCACCATAACACCCACCGGTAGCAAGCGCACCAGCAGGTATATCTCACCGGTCATCCCCAAAGCCAACACATCTTTGTGGCCACTTTTCCTTTCAGTTCTCTGCTGCTAATGACTGGAACGAATTGCAAAAATCACTGAAGTTGGAGACATTATCTCCCTCACTAACTTTAAGCATCAGCTATCTGAGCAGCTTACCGATCGCTGCAGCTGTACACAGCCCATCTCTAAATAGCCCATCCAACTACCTACCTCATCCCCGTATTGTTTTTATTTACTTTTTTGGGGCTCTTTTGCACACCAGTACAACATCATCATCTGCACATCTATAATTCCAGTGTTAATTTGCTAAATTGTAATTACTCAGCTAATATGGCCTATTTATTGCCTTACTCCATTTGCACACACTGTATATAGATGTTTTCTATTGTGTTATTGACTGTACTTTTGTTTATCCCACATGTAACTCTGTGTTGTTTTTGTCACACTGCTTTATATTGGCAAGGTTGCAGTTGTAAAATGAGAACTTGTTCTCAACTGGCCTAGCTGGTTAAATAAATAAAAAATCATATTTTTATTTGGCGTACCCAAGACGCATTGTACCCCAGTTTGCGAATACCTGTTACACACCATCATATAATGTAGTATGGTCTCCCACTAATCACTGGCTGAAGAGATATTTCTGGGTGAATAAGTATTTGTTTAGGAAACTACCTGTACAAAAATAACCATAGTCAGAGGCTGGTAGCATACTGCACGTGGAACATCCTCCATCTGCCTTAAGAGTGTTAACACAAAAAGACACATAGACAACCATACTTAGAGAAAAGTTGTCTTTATCAAGCAGAGGCAAGAGTTTCGTTAAATATAAACAGGATCTTTACATCACAATAGTGGACAGAGTAAGGATGGACATTTTGGGGGTATCACAACTTTGACTTAATACCAAATGTGAATTACCGAATATATTAAATCTTGATAATACAATAATAATAACGATATGTATGCTCATAATGACATTAGGTAATAAATGAAAGTATGTAACTTACAAAGACAGTCTTGTGTATATAATATTACAATAAATAAACAGATCAAAACAAACAAATAATGGCATCAAAATCACAGACACTTGATATCAGGAAAAAAGTGAATGGTGGTTGGCATAACTCTCGATATGGAGAGTGATTTCCTATGCTGGAACAACATTAGGCTGCACACTGATTGCAAGAAAACAGTACAGAGACTCAACAACATTCCAATCTTTGAAAATGCCTAGATATGGTGCATTCCTGCTAATTTGAAAGGTATAAGTATACCAATTCTGGAAAGATGCAGTTGTTCAGTGTATTACTGTAAAATCCTACATACAGATGTGCTCAAATTTGTTGGTGCCCTTACAGCTCATTGAAATAATGCTTCATTCCTCATGAAAAGTGAGTAAATTAAAAGCGGTATACTTGCATGCCGTTGGTATGTCATAGAATAAAGCAAAGAAGCTGTGAAAAGAGATTAATTATTGCTTATTCTACAAAGATATTCTAAAATGGCCTGGACACATGTTGGTACCCCTTAGAAAATAGAATAAATCGTTTCATTATAGTGATATTTCAAAGTAATTTGTTTCTTTAATTAGTATCTCCAATCTTGTAAGCAGTCGTCCAGCCTATTTAAATGGAGAAAAGTAGTCACTGTGCTGTTTGGTATCATTGTGTGCACCACACTGAACATGGACCAGAGTAAAGTAGTCACTGTGCTGTTTGGTATCATTGTGTGCACCACACTGAACATGGACCAGAGTAAAGTAGTCACTGTGCTGTTTGGTATTATTGTGGTCACCACACTGAACATGGACCAGAGTAAAGTAGTCACTGTGCTGTTTGGTATTATTGTGGTCACCACACTGAACATGGACCAGAGTAAAGCAAAGGAGAGATTTGTCTGATGAGATCAGAAAGAAAATAATAGACAAGCATGGTAAAGGTAAAGGCTACAAGACCATATCCAAGCAGCTTGATGTTCCTGTGACAACAGTCGCAAATATTATTACGTTTAAGGTCCATGGATCTGTAGCCAACCTCACTGGGCGCGTCCAAAAGAGGACAATCGACCCCAGATTGAACAGAAGGAGAGTGCGAATGGTAGAAAAAGAACCAAGAATAACTGCCAAAGAGATACAAGCTGAACTCCAAGGTGACGGTACGTCAGTTTCTGATCGCACCATCCGTCGCTTTTTGAGAGAAAATGGGCTCCATGGAAGTAGACCCAGGAGGACTCCACTTTTGAAAGAAAAACACAAAAAACGCCAGACTGGAATTTTCTAAAATGCATAATGACAAGCCACAATCCTGAGAGAATGTCCTCCAAAACTGGAGCTTTTTGCCAAGTCACATCAGCTCTATGTTCACAGACGAAAACATGAAGCTTTCAAAGAAAATAACAACATACCTACAGTGAAACATGGAGGAGGCTCGGTTATGTTTTGGGGCTGCTTTGCTGCGCCTGGCACAGGGTGCCTTGAATCTGTGCAGGGCACAATGAAATCAAGACTATCAAGGCATTCTGGAGCGAAACATACTGCCCAGTGTCAGAAAGCTCTGTCTCAGTCGCAGGTCATAGGTCCTCCAACAGGATAATGACCCAAAACACACAGCTAAACGCACCTAAGAATGGATAAGAACAAAACATTGGACTATTCTGAAGTGATCTTCTATGAGTCCTGATCGGAATCCTATCGAACAACTATGGAAAGAGCTGAGACTTACAGTCTGGAGAAGGCACCCATCAAACCTGAGACAGCTGGAGCAGCTGGCTCAGGAAGAATGGGCCAAACTACCTGTTAACAGGTGCAGAACTCTCATTGAGAGCTACAGAAAACATTTGATTGCAGTGATTGCCTCTAAAGGTTGTGCAACAAAATATTAGGTTAAGGGTTGCATCATTTTTGTCCACGCTATTTTCATTTGTTTTATTATTTAAAATATTATGTTTAATAAAAAATCTAAAGCAAAGTCTGATTTCTATTAAATATGGAATAAGCAACAGTGGATGCCAATTACTTTTGTCAGTTAAGTTATTTCGGAGAAAATTGTGCATTTGTGGAGGGGTACCAACAAATTTGAGCACGTCTGTACAGGTCACACGAGGTCATAGCTTGATTATCTTGAGTGTGTGTGTGTGTGCTTGTGTGTAACAATGTTTTCAAGGAATAAACCTTGACACCAGACAGTTGGAAGTTGATACGAAGATAAGTGAATACGCAAGTTCACAATATCAAGACAAGTGCAAGTCAGAATGTATAGTTTTTATCACGTCTCCAGCTAAAATCTCAAATGTGGTTTGTTTCTCTTTTCATCTTCTCTATCCCTTCTCTCTACCTCTCTGGAGTGTCAATGCAGTCATGTCATGGTAATTAAAAAAGAACAATGAAAACACTAAAATAGCTTACTTAATTACTTATAACAGGAAGGTAAAAAGGACACCCTACCCACCCCTGTGCAGGAAAGAGCTGCAGCTCTGGCTCTAGATAGAAACCTTGCAGCTCCTTAGTTTTACATTCAGCTGATCATGGGCTCCTATGGAGAGTAGAAGAAATATCTATCTTATCATACACTTACTTAAGTTTATAGTGGAAAAGGGGTAAGTTAGGTAGGATCATGTTAAGTCTGGGGAGTGTCAGGCTGGTCTGGGGTAAAAGGTCAGATGCAGCTGTTTTTATCTCAATATCAAATCATTTCATGGGAACAATTAAGTACCTTAGTGTGATTATTTTAAATGAGTCAAAAATAGTAAAGAGAATTTCTTAGCAAAGAGAATTTCTCAATAAATAATTTTGCTAGGACTGTCTGGGAGTGGTCTGAGTGGGGAGGGGGAAACTGAAAATGTGCTGATATTGGCAGAGAGTTTTGGAACTCTTTTTTATTGGTCTATTAACTAATTTACCACGTGTTGATGTCAACATGAAAGGCCAAAACGCCATCCCACCAAAATACGCTGAAATTTCCAGCGGTCTTTTCAAACAGCTCCTACACTAAAAGAGCATTATAATTTTCACAATTTCACTGTATTATTGACACCTCATAGTGTGGAAATATATATATATATATATATATATATATATATATATATATATATATATAAAAACAACAGGAAAATCACTTCTTTGACTGCACTGGGCCTTTAAGGTATTAAAGAGGTCAGGTTGGGTTAGGTTGCTGCCTGGCCCACTGATTGACTACTGTACATCAGTAAGGGACTTACAAAGGTCCAGAGCTGCAGATCTCCCACCCCCCCCCACAAAGACTGACTGATCGTTTAATATATTACTCTGTGCACCTGTGTTATCGGTCTATCTCTGGCCATAATGTCCATTGAAGGTGTTGCCCCCTTGTGGTGCAATATTGATGGAGTCCAGAAGCGGGCGTAGTGCCTGGCCGAAAGGTCTGCGGGTGACAGAGTGGAACACAGCACAAATTAGAATCCACACAGTGAGTTGTTTTGAACAAGCTTTCCTTATTTATATCATACATTCCAACAAACTCAATTGAACTTGAAACATACAGTAAGTGCAGTGAGTGTGAGGTGACCTGGGAAGTTATGTGGCATAGAGCAGTAGAGTAGAGTCACTTACATTAGTAGCACACATGGGGACATGTTTTAATAGCCTACGGTCCGGGGAGAAAATGTGCCTTTTATAAACCAATTTCATGCAATTCTACATCATTTTACATGACTGGAGACTTTGGCAGAATATTCTTTTATACCACACAAATGATCAACATGTCAGGCTACTTTGACACTGACGAACTGAGATCAATAAAAATGACCTGAATCCATCAACAGCCTAGGCCTAGGTGTGTGGAGACACATTATGTAGGCTACAATATGAAGAAATTATCATCCTAAAAATGCTTTCCAGTTTCACTGACTCACCCAATGATGAGCAGCTCACTCACTGGTGATGGCCGATGCGCTCGTGCCAAAAGCCTCTCTCTCTCTTTTTGTAAAACAATATTTGGAAGTTGATCTAATATTTCGGTAGCCTTATAGCATAGAGTCTTCACTCTTCAGCAGGAGTATTTTTTTTTCCAACCTGTGTTTTCCCTCGATTGTATTTGAAATATTGCGAAAGGCCAGTTTTATCTGCATGCTGTTTTTTCACCAACAGATTTGCCTTGCGTTCCCAACTGTAGGCTATTCCTGGTTATTGGGCTACAATCCACAGCTGCGCTATTTTGAAAAAAAAGAAGCTATTGATCCTCTGTGGCTAAATTATAGGGCTTCTCGTGGTGTAGTAGGCTATTCTGAATTGTTTATTTTACTTCCTTCCTATAATTTTGGCCTATGTATTTCAATTTATCAGGGGCGGCTGCAGTTCCTTCAGAACCCTTTGTGTGGCTATGATTCTATAAAGGCAATAAATTATGAAGTGCAAGGCTGGAGAGATGCAAGCTCATGTGTATCAGAGCATAGAGGGAGAGAGATCCTAGAAAGTGAATCTCATTCTAGTTAGGTGAGAGATACTGGTGTGCTTCACATACAGCCATGGCCAAATGTTGATCTCAGTGTTGCGCAAACTATAAGCCTGGGTCACCCCAAATCAACTCTTAGAATATTAGGCCCGGGCTGAAAATCTACTTTTTCACGTAACGTTTTTTTTGTGCTGGCAGGATAATTAACGAAGAGGCAACTGGAATGAACTCTGATCGATTTTATTATAATTTTTACATTGCAAAAAGTGAAAATTATTTTTCAATGCCACAAGAGGTACCGGAACAACACGGAGAGGTGTCAGATCCTGTTCCGGCTCAAATTAAGCACTGATTAAGTGTAAAATTTGGCACATGCAGTGCATTCGGAAAATATTCAGACCCCTTAACTTTTTCCACATTTTGTTATGTTACAGCCTTATTCTAAAATCTCATCAATCTACATACCCCCATAATGACAAAGTGAAAACAGGTTTTTAGAATTTTGGGTAAATTCATAAAAAATAAAAAAATGAAATAACTTATTTACATAGGTATTCAGATTCTTTGCTATGAGACTCGAAATTGAGCTCTGGTGCATCCTGTTTCCATTGATCATCATTGAGATGTTTCTACAACTTGGGAGTCCACCTGTGGTAAATTTGATTGATTGGACATGATCTAGAAAGGCACACGCCTGTCTATATAAAGGTCCCACAGTTGACAATGCATGTCAGAGCAAAAACCAAGCAATGAGGTCGAAGGAATTGTCCCTAGAGCTCAGAGACAGAATTGTGTTGAGGCACAGATCTGGGGAAGGGTGGCAAAAGATTTCTGCAGCATTGAAGGTCCCTGAGAACACAGTGATCTCCATCATTCTTAAATGAAAGAAGTTTGGAACCACCAAGACTCTTCCAAGGGCTGGCCGCCCGGCCAAACTGAGCAATCGAGAGAGAAGGGCCTTGGTCAGGGAGGTGACCAAGAACCCGATGGTCACTTTGACAGAGCTCCAGAGTTCCTCTGTGGAGAGGGGACAATCTTCCAGAAGGACAACCATCTCTGCAGCACTACACTAATCAGGCAGGCCTTTATGGTAGTGGCCAGACGGAAGCCACTCCACAGTAAAAAGGCACATGACAGCCCTCTTGGAGTTTGCCAGAAGGTACCTAAAGAACTCTCAGACAATGAGAAATAAAATTCTCTGGTCTGATGAAACCAAGATTGAACTCTTTAGGCTGAATGCCAAGCGTCACGTCTGGAAGAAACCTGGCACCATCCCTACGGTGAATCATGAACAGAGCTAAGTACAGAGATCCTTGATGAAAACCTGCTCCAGAGCACTAAGGACCCCAGACTGGGGCGAAGGGTGACCTTCCAACAGGACAACAACCCTAAGCACACAGCCAAGACAACGCAGGAGTGGCTTCAAGAAAAGTCTCTGAATGTCCTTGAGTGGCCCAGCCAGAGCCCGGACTTGAACCCGATTGAACACATCTGGAGAAACCTGAAAATATCTGTGCAACGACGCTCCCCATCCAACCTGACAGAGCTTGAGACGATCTGCAGAGAAGAATGGGAGAAACTCCCCAAATACAGGAGTGCCACGCTTGTAGTGTCATACAGAATAAGACTGGAGGCTGTAATCGCTGCCAAAGGTGTTTCAACAAAGTACTGAGTAATGTGTAAATGTGTTGATTGTTTATACATTTGCAAAAATATCTAAAAACCTGTTTTTACTTTGTCATTATGGGGTATTGTGTGTAGATTGATGAGGGGAAAAATTATTGAATCTTTCCTAAAATAAGGCTGTAACATAACAAAATGTGGAAAAAGTAAAAGGGTCAACACCAGGGCTGTCCAACCCTGTTCCTGGAGAGCAACCGTCCTGTAGCTACAGTTGAAGTCGGAAGTTTTCATACACTTAGGTTGGAGTCATTAAAACTCGTTTTTCAACCACTCCAGAAATTTCTTGTTGACGAACTACAGTTTTGGTAAGTCGGTTAGGACATCTACTTTGTGCATGACAAGTAATTTTTCCAACAATTGTTTACAGACAGATTATTTCACTTATAATTAATTCACTGTATCACAATTCCAGTGGGTCAGAAGTTTACATACACTAAGATGACTGTGCCTTTAAACAGCTTGGAAAATTCCAGAAAATTATGTCATGGCTTTAGAAGCTTCTGATAAACGATGTCAATTAGCCTGAGTCAATTGGAGGTGCACCTGTGGATGTATTTCAAGGCCGACCTTCACACCCAGTGCCTCTTTGCTTGACATCATGGGAAAATCAAAAGAAATCAGCCAAGACCTCAGAAAAAAATTGCAGACCTCCACAAGTCTGGTTCATCCTTGGGAGCAATTTCCAAACGCCTGAAGGTACCACGTTCGTCTGTACAAACAATAGTATGCAAGTATAAACACCATGGGACCACGCAGCCGTCATACCGCTCAGGAAGGAGACGCGTTGTCTCCTAGAGATGAATGTACTTTGGTGCGAAAAGTGCAAATCAATCCCAGAACCACAGCAAAGGACCTTGTGAAGATGCTGGAGGAAACAGGTAGAAAAGTATCTATATCCACAGTAAAACGAGTCCTATATCGAAATAACCTGAAAGACTGCTCAGCAAGAAAGAAGCCACTGCTCCAAAACCGCCATAAAAAAGCCAGACTATGGTTTGCAACTGCACATGGGGACAAAAATAGTACTTTTTGGAGAAATGTCCTCTGGTCTGATGAAACAAAAATAGAACTGTTTGGCCATAATGACCGTCATTATGTTTGGAGGAAAAAGGGGGAGCCTTGTAAGCCGAAGAACACCATCCCAACCGTGAAGCACACCATCCCAACCGTGAAGCACGGGGGTGGCAGCATCATGTTGTGGGGGTGCTTTGCTGCAGGAAGGACTGGTGCACTTCACAAAATAGATTGCATCATGAGGTGAGAAAATTATGTGGATATATTGAGGCAACATCTCAAGTCATCAGTCAGGAAGTTAAAGCTTGGTCGCAAATGGGTCTTCCAAATGGACAATGACCCCAAGCAGACTTCCAAAGTTGTGGCCAAATGGCTTAAGGATAACAAAGACAAGGTATTGGAGTGGCCATCACAAAGCCCTGACCTCAATCCCATAGAAAATTTGTGGGCGGAACTGAAAAAGCATGTGCGAGCAAGGAGGCCTACAAACCTGACTCAGTTACACCAGCTCTGTCAGGAGGAATGGGCCAAAATTCACCCAACTTATTGTGGGAAGCTTGTGGAAGGCTACCCGAAACGTTTGACCCAAGTTAAACAATTTAAAGGCAATGCTACCAAATACTAATTGAGTGTATATAAACTTCTGACGCACGGAGAATGTGATGAAATAAATAAAATATTAAATAAATCATTCAACTATTATTCTGACATATCACATTATTAAAATAAAGTGGTGATCCTAACTGACCTAAGACAGGGAATTTATAGTAGGATTAAATGTCAGGAATGTGGAAAACTGAGTTTAAATGTATTTGGCTAATGTGTATGTAAACTTCCGACTTCAACTGTATTAGTGTTTTTCCAGGAACAAGGTTGGAGAGCCCTGGTGTTGACTCAATATGTGAATGGAGACTTGTCATTCTTATGTATTCTTTATTCAGACAGCATTGAACGTAGATATAGGGGGACAGGTAGAGTAGATATAGGGGGACAGGTAGAGTAGATATAGGGGGACAGGTAGAGTAGATATAGGGGGACAGGTAGAGTAGATATAGGGGGACAGGTAGAGTAGATATAGGGTGACAAGTAGAGTAGATATAGGGGGACAGGTAGAGTAGATATAGGGGGACAGGTAGCGTAGATATAGGGTGACAGGTAGAGGAGATATAGGGTGACAGGTAGAGGAGATATAGGGGGACAGGTAGAGGAGATATAGGGGGACAGGTAGAGTAGATATAGGGGGACAGGTAGAGTAGATATAGGGGGACAGGTAGAGTAGATATAGGGGGACAGGTAGAGTAGATATAGGGGGACAGGTAGAGTAGATATAGGGTGACAGGTAGAGGAGATATAGGGGGACAGGTAGAGTAGATATAGGGGGACAGGTAGAGTAGATATAGGGGGACAGGTAGAGTAGATATAGGGGGACAGGTAGAGTAGATATAGGGGGACAGGTAGAGTAGATATAGGGGGACAGGTAGAGTAGATATAGGGGGACAGGTAGAGTAGATATAGGGGGACAGGTAGAGGAGAACCCGCACAAAGGTGTCAGGGCTGGAATTCATACCAATGTCGCTCATGGACAATATGTGCTTGGAAGACTGCAGCACTGTCGTTGTGCCACGCTCCCACACTACACTCTTTATGTTTGACAATAGGTTCTTGTTTCTAGAGAGACGAGGGAGGGAAGAGAGGGGTAACTCACGTGGACAGCACTTCAGCCGGCAGGTCTGTGATGTGGGCAGGGATCTTGCTGCCGGTGAGGAACTGGGCCACTTCGTTACTGAACGTGTTACAGTTCCACTCAAACAGATGGTACTGGTTCCCCCTACAGTGTGTGAGAGAAAGGGGGTGAGTGGGGAGAAAGGCAGTGAATGAGAGAAAGAAGCAAAGATAGGGACAGAGTAAATAGAGAGTGGATACAGTGAGGGAGAGTGAGAGAGAGAGAGAGAGTTAAAAAGATCTCGTCAGTATCCAACTGCACATCTCCATCTATACATACCTACAGTACATACACAGTGCATTCAGAAAGTATTCAGACCCCTTGACTGTTTCCACATCGTTACATTTCAGCCTTATTCAAAAATTGATTAAATTGTTAGTTTTTTTTCTCTCAATCTACACACAATACCCCATAATGACAAAGCAAAAACAGGTTAATTTATTTTGCAAATGTATTAAAAATATACAAATAAAATATCACATTTATCTAAGTATTCAGGCTCTTTACTCAGTACTTTGTTGAATCACCTTTGGCAGCTATTACAGCCTCGAGTCTTCTTGGGTATGACGCTACAAGCTTGGCACCCCTGTATTTGGGAAGTTTCTCCCATTCTTCTCTGCAGATCCTCTCAAGTGTTTCTGCACAGCTATTTTCAGCTTTCTCCAGATATGTTAGATCGGACTCAAGTCCGAGCTCTGGCTGGGCCACTCAAGGACATTCAGAAACTTTTCCAGAAGTCACTCCTGCGTTGTCTTGGCTGTGCGCTTAGGGTTGTTGTCATGTTGGAAGATGAACCTTCGCGCCAGTCTGATATCCTGAGCACTCTGGAGCAGGTTTTCATCAATAATCTCTCTGTACTTTGCGCCATTCATCTTTGCCTAGATTCTGACTAGTCTCCCAGTCCCTTCTGCTGAAAAACATCCACACAGCATGATGCTAACACCACCATGCTTCACCGTAGGGATGGTGCCAGGTTTCCTCCAGACGTGACACTTGGCATTCAAGCCAAAGAGTTCAATCTTGCTTTCATTTGACCAGATAATCGTGTTTCTCATGGTCTGAGTTCTTTAGGTGACTTTTGGAAAACACCAAGTGGGCTGTCATGTGCCTTTTACTGAGGAGTTGCTTCCGTCTGGCCACTCTACCATAAAGGCCTGATTGGTGGAGTGCTGCAGAGATAGTTGTGCTTCTGGAAGGTTCTCCCATCTTTACACAGGAACTCTAGAGCTCTGTCAGAGTGACCAGCGAGTTCTTGGTCACCTTCATGACCAAGGCCCTTCTCCCCCGATTGCTCAGTTTGGCCAGGCGGCCAGCTCTAGGAAGATTCTTGGTGGTTCCAAACTTCTTCCATTTAAGAATGATGGAGGTCACTCTGTTCTTGGGGACCTTCAACACTGCAGACATTTGTTGGTACCCTTCCCCAGATCTGTGCCTCGACACAATCTTGTCTCTGACCTCTACGGACAATTCCTTCGACCTCATGGCTTGGTTTTTGAGCTGATATGCACTGTGAACTGTGGGACCTTATATAGACAGGTGTGTGCCTTTTCAAATCGTTTCCAATCAATCAAATTTACCACAGGTGGACTTCAATCAAGTTGTAGAAACATCTCAAGGATGATCATTGGAAACAGGATGCATCTGAGCTCAACTGCGAGTCTCATAGCGAAGGGTCTGAATACTTATTCAGAGGGGTTGGGTTAAGTGCGGAAGACATTTCAGTTGAATACATTCAGTTGGACAACTGACTATGTATCCCCCTTTCCCTTATGTCAATAAGGTATTTCAGTTTTTATTTTTAATAAATTAGCAAATATTTATTTAACCCTGTTTTCGCTTTGTCATCATGGGGTATTGTGTGTAGTTTGCTGAGAGAAAAAAATGGTTTAATCAATTTTAGAATAAGGCTGTAACGTAACAAAATGTCGAAAAAGTCAAGGGGTCTGAATACTTTCCAAAGGCACTGTATATACATACACACACATATCCCAGTGGAGTTAAGATACACCAGGTGCCTCAGCCTCACCTGTACGTGGACTCTCCCAGTGAAGACAGGTACTCCATAAAGATTTCCTCAGTCACTTCTGTGATGCCCAGGTCTATTATGGAGTTGGGTTCTCCCAGGGACGTCCCACCCTGAAACACTCAACAAACACAAACAGCTTAGTCATGTCCACTGCTTCCTCAGATGTCCTCCAATGGCCCTGTATTTGCAGCTTTTACTGAGCCCCAGGATTTGTTCGAGGATCACAACATCTATGTTTGGTGCAACTCTAACTTAGACTTCTGTGGACAACTCAGGTCTAGTTTATTGTAGGAAGGAATAGAATAAAACGTTGTCTTACAGGTGGGCAGTTTGCGATGCCCTCTCCCCCATAGAAGAACTCCTCTCCATGGACAACAATAGCAGTGTGCCTGAGAGGAATATGTTACTGTTTCGTTTCACATAAAGAGGGATTCTCAATTTACAGACTTAAAAACACTGGGGAAAAAATATCCCTATCATGGCATTCATGTAGAGAATGCTCAAAATATTTTACAACATCCAGTTATGAAATGATAGGTGAACATAAACTTGACCTTTGTCCTCACAAAAAATAAGAACTTAAATCAAAGAATATATAATTTACTCACCATATTCCATCAAGCTGTTTCCCTGTGAATAGAAGAAAATAGTTTATATGTACATTTTGTGAATGAGAGCTAGAAGTAAATAATAAGTTCAGCCCATGGGCCTAAATTGCATCCTCAGTCTTCCCTCATCCCTGCTACAAATAGTCACTTGTATCGAAGTGCCGTGTTTTTAGAGAGTCCCAGCTCTCGCATCACCAAAGATATTTGCTCCTTGTTCCGTGTGGCATCAATTTCCACGGATAATAAAACTTCTATTCCAACCAAAGCTTGTATATACAAGGAATAAAAATATAAATGCAACATGTAAAGTGTTGGTACCATGTTTCATGAGCTGAAATAAAAGGTCATACACATTTACCATACTCACAAAAAGCTTATGTCTCTCAAATTTGGTGCACAAATTTGTTTTACATCCATGTTAGTGAGCATTTCTCCTTTGCCAAGATAATCCATCCGCCTGACAGGTGTGGCATATCAAGAAACTGATTAAACAGCATGATCATTACACAGGTGCACCTTGTGCTGGGGACAATAAAAGGCCACTCTAAAATGTGCAGTTGTCCCACAACACAATGCCACAGATGTCTAAAGTTGAGGGAACGTGCAATTGACATGATGACTGTAGGTATGTCCACCAGAGCTGTTTCCAGAGAATTACATTTAAATTCCTCTACTATAAGCCGCCTCCAAAGACATTTTAGAGAATTTGGCAGTACGTCCAACCGGCCTCAGAACCGCAGACCATGTGTAACCACACAAGCCCAGGACCTCCACATCTGGCTTCTTCACCTGCAGGATCGTTAAAGATCAGCCACCCGGACAGCTGATAAAACTGTAGGTTTGCACAACCAAAGAATTTCAGCATTAACTGTCAGAAACTGTCTCAGGGATTCTCATTTGCATGCTAGTTGTCTTCACCAGGGTCTTGACCTGTCTGAAGTTCCGCATCGTAACTGACTTCAGCAGGCAAGTGCTCAACTTCGATGGCCATTGGCACGCTGGAGAAGTGTGCTCTTCACAGATGATTTCGGGTTTCAACTGTACCGGGCAGATGGCAGATGTGTGGGCGAGCGGTTTGCTGATGTTAATGTGAACAGAGTGCCCCATGGTAGTTGTGGGGTTATGGTATGCTACAACAAACAACTGTATTTTATCGATGACTATTTGAATGCACAGAGATACCGTGACAAGATGCTGAGGCCCATTGTCGTGCCATTAATCCACTGCCATCACCTCATGTTTCAGCATGATAATGTACGGCCTCATGTCGCAAGGATCTGTACACAATTCCTGGAAGCTGAAAATGTACCAGTTCTTCCATGGCCTGCATTCTCACTAGAAGTCGCCCACTGAGCATGTGTAGGATGCTCTGGATAGACGTGTACGACAGCGTGTTCCAGTTCCCGCAAATATCCAGCAACTTCACACAGCCATTGAATATGAGTGGGAGGACATTCCACAGGCCACAATCAACAGCCTGATCAACTCTATGCAAAGGAGATCTGTCGCGCTGCATGAGACAAATAGTGGTCACACTAGATACTTAATGGTTTTCTGATCCACGTCCCTACTTTTCTGGGGATGACTTGGCCCGCAGAGCGAAGGAAAAGCAGCCAACAAGTGCTCAGCATATGTGGGAACTCTTTCAAAACTGTTGGAAAAGCATTCCAGGTGAAGCTGGTTTTGAGAATGCAAAGAGTGTGCAAAGCTGTCATCAAGGCAAAGGGTGGCTACTTTGAAGAATCTTAAATATAAAATATATTTAGATTTTTTTTAACACTTTTTTACTTATAAGAAATCCCGCTATGCCCTCAGACGAACCATCAAACAGGCAAAGCATCAATACAGCACTGGGATTGAATCCTACTACACTGCTTCTGACGCTCGTCGGATGTGGCAGGGCTTACAAACTATTACGGGCTACAAAGGTAAACCCAGCCGCGAGCTGCCCAATGACGTGAACATACCAGACAAACAAAATGCCTTTCATGCTCGTATTGAGGCAAGCAACACTGAAAGCATGCATGAGAGCACCAGGTGTTACGCTTTCTGTAGTCGATGTGAGTATGACCTTGAAACAGGTCAACATTCACAAGACCGCAGGGCCAGACGGATTATCAGGACGTGTACTCAGACCATGCATGGAACAATTGGCAAGTGTCTTCACTAACATTTTCAACCTTTCCCAGACCAAATCTGTAATAACTACATGTTTCAAGCAGACCACCATAGTCCCGGTACCCAAGAAAGCAAAGGTAACCTGCCTAAATGACAACCGCCCCGCAGCACTCACGTCGGTAGCCATGAAGTGCTTTGAAAGGCTGGTCATGGCTCACAACACCATCATCCCGGAAACCCTAGACCCACTCGAATGCACGTACCACCCCAACAGATCCACAGATGGCGCAATCTCAATCGCACTCCACACTGCCCTTTCCCACCAGGACAAAGGAAACCCTATGTGATAATGCTGTTCATTGACTACAGAACAGCGTTCAACACCATAATGCCCACAAAGCTCATCACTAAGCTAAGGACCCTGGGACTAAACACCTCCCTCTGCAACTGGAAATAGCATTTTCCCAACACACCAAGACAGTTGTGAAGAGGGCACAACAAAACCTTTTCCGCCTCAGGAAAAGGGGTCCCCAGATCCTCAAAAAGCTTTCCTGCCATCCAGGACCTATATACTAGGCATGTCAGAAGAAGGCCCAAACAAATTGTCCAAGACACTAGTCACCCAAGTCATAGACTGTTCTCTCTGCTACCGCATGGCAAGCTGTATCAGATCGCCAAGTCTTAGCCTCCTTAACAGCCTTAACCCCCAAGCCATGAGCCTGCTGAACAATGAATCAAATGGCCACCTGGACTATTTACATTGACTGACCCCCCTTTCCCCTACATACATGTACTAATTATCTCGACTAACCTGTACTCCCACACATTGACTCCGTACCAGTGCCCCCTGTATACAGCCTCGTTATTATGTTTTACTTTGGCTTATTTAGTCAATATTTTTTTTCATGCTATCCCCAGAAGTGCCCCGAACTGCATTGTTGGTTAAGGCCTTGTAAGTAAGCATTTCACATTAAGGTTGTATTCAGCGAATGTGACCCAAAATAATTAGTTGTGATTTGACAGAATTTAGAACATGAGCCATTCCATTCTTACAGTATTCTCCCTGCACACGAAGTCAGAACTGTATGATAAATAAAGTGGCCAAATAAGCAGACAATGAAAGCTCTTACAATATTCGATGATGACATTTCTCAAAAACAGTCTATTAGCTAAATGACCGTTCAAAACTGACTTTCCCGAGTCAGAGCTCGTTTTTTTCTGAGTTCCCAGATGTCTTGAACTCACTGAAGTCTGAGATTTCCCAGTTCCAATTGTTTTGAATGTGTCAGAAGTCATGCTGGATTGACAGCATGGCCAATGTTGAATGTTAATCCTTTTAATCTTGGAAAAGAGACCCTTAAACCCAGACTTGTACCACACAACCACTCCATTGAATAGCAGGCTAGTGATTGCTTTGCAATACTTGCAGTTAAGCACTGATTCCTTCCAAACCACTCATTGCTGAATTTGTGATTTTCAACTTGTTGTGTAATGTTTATGTCCAATGGCCAATGAACATCGATATGTTTTATCTATAAATTCTCTTCATTTGACAAGGATCGAAAAGTATTTGCCAGTAGATTGCCGACTTGATTCATGATGACGACTGCTATCTTGCTAGCTAAGATTTTGAAAGTATGATATTGACATGATCAGTCCAATTAAAAGGTAGGGTACATATAACGTGATTTGACATAATTATATCTGTGGCCAATGACCAAGCCTTCATGGATGGGCACTTCTAACGTAACTCTATGGCAGCACCCAAGGGGCTTGAATTTTCAATCTCTCCCTGTAGATTTTGCGGTGTTGTAGTGTCCCCATGAGTGACAGAACACTGAGCCAATCACGGTGCAACTAGATAACATTACCAACCCCTACGCTCCGTATATTCCACCGACTCCCCCACCACCACAGAAAGCACTGAGCTAGGCTGAGCTGCCTTACTCTAGAAAGCAAAAAAGAGAACATGTTTGTATGCGGCTTTATTAACTCAATTTTATTTATTTTTTACATTGTTTGCAAACTGATATGCGACACGTATTAATGCCAAAATAACATGCAAAACAGGCAATTTTTTATATATATATCTAAACTCAGTAAAAACAAACATCCCTTTTCAGGATCCTTCACAGATCTTCATTGTAAAGGGTTTAAACACTGTTTCCCATGCATGTTCAAGGAACCATAAACAATTAATGAACATGCACCTGTGGAATGGTCATTAAGACACTTACTGCTTACAGACGGTAGGCAATTAAGGTCACAGTTATGAAAACGTACGACACTAAAAAAAAGAGGCCTTTCTACGGACTGAAAAACACCAAAAGAAAGATGCCCAGGGTCCCTGCTCATCTATGCGAATGTGCCTTATGCATGCTGCAAGGAGGCATGAGGACTGCAGACGTGGCCAGGGCAATAAATTGCAATGTCCATACTGTGAGACGCCTAAGACAGTGCTCGAGGGAAAAAGGGCGGCCAGCTGATCGTCATCGCAGTGGCAGACCACGTGTAACAATACCTGCACAGGATCGGTACATCCAAACATCACACCTGCGGGACAGGTACAGGATGGCAACAACAACTGCCCAAGTTACACCAGGAATTCACAATCCCTCCATCAGTGCTCAGATTGTCCGCAATAGGCTGAGAGAAGCTGGACTTAGGGTTTGTAGGCCTGTTGTAAGGCAGGTCCTCACCAGACATCACCGGCAACAACGTCACCTATGGGCACAAATCCACCGTCACTGGACCAGACAGGACTGGCAAAAAAGGCTCATCCTGACATGACCCTCCAGCATGACAATGCCACCAGCCGTACTGCTTGTTCTGTGCGTGATTTCCTGCAAGACAGGAATGTCAGTGTTTTGCCATGGCCAGTGAAGAGCCCGGATCTCAATCCCATTGAGCACGTCTGGGACCTGTTGGATCGGAGGGTGAGGGCTAGGGCCAGTCCCCCCAGAAATGTTCAGGAACTTGCAGGTGCCTTGGTAGAAGAGTGGGGTAACATCTCACAGCAAGAACTGGCAAATCTGGTGCAGTCTACGAGGAGGAGATGCACTGCAGTACTTAATGCAGCTTGTGGCCACACCAGACACTGACTGTTACTTTTGATTTTGACCCCCCTTTGTTCAGGGACACATTTATGTTAGTCACACGTCTGTGGAACTTGTTCAGTTTATGTCTCAGTTGTTGAATCTAGTTATGTTCATACAAATATTTACACATGTTACGTTTGCTGAAAATAAACGCAGTTGACAGTGAGAGGACGTTTCTTTTTTTGCTGAGTTTATATAGTTTTTTAGGGTTCTGTTCCACCTGCCATGAATTACAGGTCGCCATTGGTCCCTTAAGGTCTTCGTGTAATGTGTTATTGTACCCCAAAATTCTTTGTATATTCTTTATTTATAAACTGGGTGGTTTGAGCCCTGAATGCTGATTGGCTGACAGCCGTGGTAAATCAGAACGTATACCACGGGTATGACAAAACATGTATTTTTACTTCTCTAATTACATTGGTAACTAGTTTATAATAGCAATAAGGTACCTCGGGGGTCTGTGATATATTGGCCATATACCACACCCCCTCATGCCTTATTGCTTAAGCGTACTTGTGTTCCCCGTGTACATGTGTATTGATTTATTATTGTTAATAAAAAAATTAACATTTACAAAATAGTACAACCAAAGATAACTCGCTTGCATCTTACCTAGCATGAGGGGGCTCAGCTGGCGAGCCATTCCGTTAGACAGATCGTAAACGTACAGTTTAACAGGATACAAGGTGTAATTTTGATCCATTATTCGGCTCGATGTTAAATCAGTTTTTTTAGTGTTGTTTTGTCTCCAATGTTTACGACCTGGCTACAGTAACGTTAGCTCCTTCTGGTTCCGCTTGGCCTAAAATGGCAAAACACAAATCGTCCCGAAATGGCGTATGTTGGGCAAAATAAAAAGGCAGCGAATTACGACTATCTAATAATTTAGGCAAATTCACGACCATAGTAAGACATCACCTAACAGCTAGCAAGCTAATCAGCTGTTTCTGTGTCCCTGTCGTTTACCACCACTATGGCGCCGCCGATAGAGGGCGGCTTGAGAACTTTCATAACAATGGCATGACGCGACCGAGTGACGGAGGTGGCATGAGAAATGGCATGAGAGGAATATTACATTTACATTTACATTTAAGTCATTTAGCAGACGCTCTTATCCAGAGCGACTTACAAATTGGTGCATTCACCTTATGACATCCAGTGGAACAGCCACTTTACAATAGTGCATCTAAATCTTTTAAGGGGGGGTGAGAAGGATTACTTTATCCTATCCTAGGTATTCCTTAAAGAGGTGGGGTTTCAGGTGTCTCCGGAAGGTGGTGATTGACTCCGCTGTCCTGGCGTCGTGAGGGAGTGTGTTCCACCATTGGGGAGCCAGAGCAGCGAACAGTTTTATATATTAGAATATTGACTATTCTATTGAATATAATAGAATATTGACTTTGTTCTTGATATTTTCGACAACAAAGGTAATATTTTCACATATGAACAATTTATAACATTGAAAGAGTTTCCAATACCTTTCAGAGACTTTATTTCTGTGATCAAAGCCGTTCCCAGTGGTCTAACTGTAACAGCATAACTTTAGACCGTCCCCTCGCGCGAACCGGGGACCCTCTGCACACATCAACAACAGTCACCCATGAAGCATCCTTACCCATCGCTGCACAAAAGCAGCGGAGCAAAGGGGAACCACTACTTCAAGGTCTCAGAGCAAGTGACGTCACCGATTGAAACGCTATTTAGCGCGCACCACCGCTAACTAGCTAGCCGTTTCACATCCTTTACACTCACCCCCCCTTTGACCTCCTCCTTTTCCGCAGCAACCAGTGATCCGGGTCAACAGCAATGTAACAGTATAACTTTAGACCGTCCCTTCGCCCATACCCTGGCACGAACCAGGAACCCTCTGCACACATCAACAACAGTCACCCACGAAGAACGGAGGAAGGGGAGCCACTACTTCAAGGTCTCAGAGCAAGTGACAACCACCTTTAACTAGCTAGCCGTTTCACAGCCGTTACATAACTACACTTATGAAAAGTAATCTTAATTTTGGGAATGATCACAAAGTTTATCCAGAACTCAGATTGGAAGGCGTGGGTTTACTTGATTAATCTAGTTGTAATAAATATACAAGACAAATTCTTCATTCACAAAACCAATTTACACCAGAGGAAAGTCTGGAAAAATGCATGGTTAAGGCGTTATAAATACTGTATACCAAACAAAGTTAAGGAAGTGCACTTCAACATTTTACATAAGATATATCCATGTAATCCATGTAAGATTTCCAAATTTGTGGCTATTGATGATATCTGCGTTTTCTGTGAAAAAGAAGGTGAGAATCTGTCTCACTTGTTCTTTGAATGTAAATTTGTGTCAGGATTTTGGGAAAACCTTGCAAAGTACTTATTTACCATTATGAACACTGCTTATAATTTTAACATAAAATATATGTTACTATTGCAATGATAACAAAACCACTGAAATTATTGTTATTTTTAAAATTCTTGTTGAGGTTGTGGACAGGTGTCTTGTATACTGATAACAAGTTCAAACAGGTGACATTAATACAGGTAACGAGTGGAGGACAGAGGAGCCTCTTAAAGAAGTTACAGGTCTGTGAGAGCCAGAAATCTTGCTTGTTTGTCAGTGACCAAATACTTATTTTCCACCATAATTTGCAAATAAATGTATTTAAAAAATCCTACAATGTGATTTTCTGGATTTTTTTTTCTCATTTTGTCTGTCATAGTTGAAGTGTACCTATGATGAAAATGACAGGCCTCTCTCATCTTTTTAAGTGGGAGAACTTGCACAATTGGTGGCCTACTTAATACTTTTTTGCCCCACTGTATATATATATATTTTAAATTCAAAATACAGATCAACAATTTACATTCTTACATCATACAAAACAGAACACAGGTATTAACGAGAAAATACTGAAACAAACAAACTATTCTAGTGCAATTGTAATCACTGAAAAAATCTTATTGTAATGATTTAGGAAAATGTTATTCTTGTTATTGTTCACAAGGGTTAATGTTTTAATAAAATTGTTAAATTCAATAAAAAAAAATGTAATTTTGGTAATGAATTTTGGAATTTTTGTTTGTGTATAAAGTATTTGGCAACAAGGATTTAAAAAATCACAATCATTTCAATGGTCTTGTTATCATTGCAATAGTAACATATATCTTTCATGTCAAAAACATGGGTAGTGTTCATAATAGTAAATAAGTCCTTTGCAAGGTTTTCCCAAAATTCTAACAGCTGACATTACACAAAGTACATTCCATTGCATGAGTCACATCAGGTAGCATCATTTGAATGAACATTCTACATTACCATGGAAATGATTGTATCACAATACCAGGACATTTACATTTACATTTAAGTCATTTAGCAGACGCTCTTATCCAGAGCGACTTACAAATTGGTGCATTCACCTTATGACATCCAGTGGAACAGCCACTTTATAATAGTGCATCTAAATCTTTTAAGGGGGGAAGGATTACTTTATCCTATCATAGGTATTCCTTAAAGAGGTGGGGTTTCAGGTGTCTCCGGAAGGTGGTGATTGACTCCGCTGTCCTGGCGTCGTGAGGGAGTTTGTTCCACCAGAGCAGCGAACAGTTTTGACTGGGCTGAGCGGGAACTGTACTTCCTCAGTGGTAGGGAGGCGAGCAGGCCAGAGGCGGATGAACGCAGTGCCCTTGTTTGGGCGTAGGGCCTGATCAGAGCCTGGAGGTACTGAGGTGCCGTTCCCCTCACAGCTCCGTAGGCAAGCACCATGGTCTTGTAGTGGATGCGAGCTTCAACTGGAAGCCAGTGGAGAGAGCGGAGGAGCGGGGTGACGTGAGAGAACTTGGGAAGATTGAACACCAGACGGGCTGCGGCGTTCTGGATGAGTTGTAGGGGTTTAATGGCACAGGCAGGGAGCCCAGCCAACAGCGAGTTGCAGTAATCCAGACGGGAGATGACAAGTGCCTGGATTAGGACCTGCGCCGCTTCCTGTGTGAGGCAGGGTCGTACTCTGCGGATGTTGTAGAGCATGAACCTACAGGAACGGGCCACCGCCTTGATGTTAGTTGAGAACGACAGGGTGTTGTCCAGGATCACGCCAAGGTTCTTAGCGCTCTGGGAGGAGGACACAATGGAGTTGTCAACCGTGATGGCGAGATCATGGAACGGGCAGTCCTTCCCCGGGAGGAAGAGCAGCTCCGTCTTGCCGAGGTTCAGCTTGAGGTGGTGATCCGTCATCCACACTGATATGTCTGCCAGACATGCAGAGATGCGATTCGCCACCTGGTCATCAGAAGGGGGAAAGGAGAAGATTAATTGTGTGTCGTCTGCATAGCAATGATAGGAGAGACCATGTGAGGTTATGACAGAGCCAAGTGACTTGGTGTATAGCGAGAATAGGAGAGGGCCTAGAACAGAGCCCTGGGGGACACCAGTGGTGAGAGCGCGTGGTGAGGAGACAGATTCTCGCCACGCCACCTGGTAGGAGCGACCTGTCAGGTAGGACGCAATCCAAGCGTGGGCCGCGCCGGAGATGCCCAACTCGGAGAGGGTGGAGAGGAGGATCTGATGGTTCACAGTATCGAAGGCAGCCGATAGGTCTAGAAGGATGAGAGCAGAGGAGAGAGAGTTAGCTTTAGCAGTGCGGAGCGCCTCCGTGATACAGAGAAGAGCAGTCTCAGTTGAATGACTAGTCTTGAAACCTGACTGATTTGGATCAAGAAGGTCATTCTGAGAGAGATAGCGGGAGAGCTGGCCAAGGACGGCACGTTCAAGAGTTTTGGAGAGAAAAGAAAGAAGGGATACTGGTCTGTAGTTGTTGACATCGGAGGGATCGAGTGTAGGTTTTTTCAGAAGGGGTGCAACTCTCGCTCTCTTGAAGACGGAAGGGACGTAGCCAGCGGTCAGGGATGAGTTGATGAGCGAGGTGAGGTAAGGGAGAAGGTCTCCGGAAATGGTCTGGAGAAGAGAGGAGGGGATAGGGTCAAGCGGGCAGGTTGTTGGGCGGCCGGCCGTCACAAGCGAGATTTCATCTGGAGAGAGAGGGAGAAAGAGGTCAGAGCACAGGGTAGGGCAGTGTGAGCAGAACCAGCGGTGTCGTTTGACTTAGCAAGGATCGAGGATCGGATGTCGCTTTATCGACCAGTCTTTTCAAAATGGTTGGCGAGGTCATCTGCAGAGCTACAGAAGGACCATCTGGAGGGGGGAGGGGGGGGATTCAGGAGGGAGGAGAAGGTGGCAAAGAGCTTCCTAGGGTTAGAGGCAGATGCTTGGAGCAGGAGCCATTGCGAGTTTACACATGAGTTTACCAGTCAACTTGCCAGGGTTAGAGGTTCCAAGCCTGTTCAGTTCATTATATTTCTATGGCCTATACATATTTCTACATACAGTTTAGAAACCAGACAATTAAGGATATAGTGGGACTGGGACCTACTGTACATTATCAGCTGATAAAATATGTTTAAATGAGTCACACAAGCAAAAATCCATAAAATTGAGAAATCTTGTGTTTATTCAAGTGAGCTTTTACAATTGATATGACAATTATTTAGACAATATACAGTATGTTTCATAAATGCGGAATCAATGCGTCTCCACCTCAATCACACAGTAGGTGGCGCTATGCAATTTTAGTTTTACATGAACACACCAACATATTTTTCAACAGAAAAAGTACTGCACGTTCAAGTGACAACAGAGCACGCAGATATGGTATGATATCAACACCTGTGTCACGAATATTACCGATGGTGGCTCCCCTTCTTGTTCGGGTGGCGCTCGGCGGTCGTCGTCGCCGGTCTACTAGTTGCCACCGATCCTTTGTTCCGTGTTCGTTTGGTTTTGTCTAATTGTTTTCACCTGTTCATTGTTTGGTTGTTAGGGTGGTGTTATTCAAATTCATTTAGCCCGCTTCTGTTTGTGCGGGCGTGTTCTTCTGTATTTGTGAGAGGTGTTAGTGTTTTGTTGGGTTTTCTCGCTGTCTTGGTATTTTTTTTAACCTAAGGGTACTTACTGTAGTAATAGTTACGCCTGTGTTGGGTATAACTATTTTGTTCTTTTTGATTTTGGACATTAAAGCGTGTTTTTTTCCCGCATCCTTTGCTCTCTGCACCTGACTCCACAACCATTCACTCATTGAGCGTTTCAACCTGCATCAAGACAAAGCGTGTCGTTCGCCATTCTAATCCGAAACACATTCGTAACACCACACACTCGGTCGCAAGGTATACTTTATTTTTGCTGCAAAGGTTAAAGGAAAATGTATTGTTATTTTATGGCGATAAATGTCTGCTAAACTAGCTAGCCAAAATACACTTACCCGCCAGGAAGAAGTTGAGCATTGATTCCCCGAAGTCATCATGACCTTCCTCCCAAAACAAATCCTTCTTCAAACAATACATATGCTATTAGCTAACTAATCAGAGTTTTTTAACAATCACAATTTTCAAAAAAAAATTCACAAACTTTAATGACCTCTCCCTGTGTGTCGTGTCATGTCATTTTCAGGGCTCCTCCAGAGCCTTCCAGTGTAGCCTAGTTGGGGACAATGGCAGAGTGGAAAGCCTACTACCAGAATGAGGATGAATATGTGGACGGGGAAGAAGGGGAAGAGTTTGAAGGTAGGACAAACATTGATGGCGATTGAATGGATCACTACGGAATTGTATGGAGTTTAGTATATGTTGTGATGTAATTGCAATCCCTCTCCCCAGTGGACTATAAGTGCACAGGGCGTGACAGCCTGGTGTTTCTGGTGGATGCTTCCAAGGAGATGTTCATCAGGGGGGAGGATGGAGAGCCCTCACCATTTGACATGACCATGCAGGTAGATCTGTTTCTCTTGAGTCGTCTTGAACTCTACTTTCCCTTACAGTTTCCTGTTTTTTCTTCACCACCTTCCCTGCCACTCTCTCTTTCTCTCACTATCTCAGACATGATCAATATTACTGAACTCTCAGAATCATGAAAAGTGACATGGCTCTTTCCCACCCACCCTCTCTTTACCTCTCTGTTGTCCTGCTTAGCCCCCTGACAATGTTGTATTGTATCTTGTTACTCTCCCTCCCCAGTGTGTCCGCAGTGTGTATACCAGTAAGATTATCAGCAGTGACAAGGACCTGGTGGCTCTAGTGTTCTATGGGACGGAACAGAGCAAAAACCCCAGGAACACTTTCAAGCATGTCTATGTTTACCATGACCTGGACTCACCTGGTATGTCTCCCTGGCTGGCAGTTTCTGTGTATGTTCTGAAAGGGTTTTGGAGTCTTCTGGAAGCCAAATTAACTTTTGTTATTATGCTCTATCTCCATTTCCAATCTACTTGCCTTTACTTGTCTTTACCTCTCTCTGTCTATCCACCTCTTATCTCCCCCACCCATCACTCTCATTCCTCTTTTGTCCTCTGTCCTGTTCTGTATTGCTTCATCCATCTCCCTCCCTCTAGGTGCCCGTCGGGTGAAGGATGTGGACGGGCTGCGTGGGGATAACGGTGCCCAGGTGGCAGATGAGACATTTACATTACATTACATTTAAGTCATTTAGCAGACGCTCTTATCCAGAGCGACTTACAAATTGGTGCATTCACCTTATGACATCCAGTGGAACAGCCAGACCATGGGTAGTGGGAAGACCAACCTGGGTGAGGCCCTGTGGTGCTGCTCCAACCTCTACAGCGACGTCAGGTTGCGGCTCTCCTACAAGCGCCTCATGATCTTTACCTGCCGAGACACGCCACACAGGGGCGACTGCGAGCGTGACCGCCAAGCCCGCACCAAGGCCGGTGACCTTAGAGACTGGTGGGTCTGGAGAAAGGGGACGGGCAATTCTCAAAGATAGAACACTCATAGTTGTACCTCTATGGCATTTGGCATCCTTGACGTAACTGGGTTGTAGGTGGAGGGTTTTGAAAAATGGCCTGAAATACATCTTGGTCCTGCAAATGTCTAGTTTATCACTAGAAGTGTGTGATACATTTTCTCACTCACAGGTGTGGTGATAGACCTGATGCATCTGATGAAGCTAGGTGGGTTTGATGTCTCTCTTTTCTTCCGCGACGTGGTAAGCCCCCCCGAGGATGAGTCTGAGCTGGGCCTGCAGATGGAGCCTTGTGGGAAACTGGAGGACCTCCGGAAGAGGGTTCGAGCCAAGGAGATGAAGAAGAGATCCATGGCAAGGTGACAAGCACAGGCGGGGCACTGTTCTTATAGGACATGTTTAGATGTTTCAAACGTTTAACATTTCTCTCTACTAAGGGTGTGAACGTTTAACGGAAATTGGGATCGTTAAAATAAAATCTCTAACCGAAAAACACTGTAGAATAAAAATCACAATTACATTTGCAGTGCAGTTAACACAAAACTACCACTAACAGCTCCCGATCATCATAAAGGGAAAAATGAAACAAATACCTAATGCAACAATGCTTTAACATTTCTAGAGGGGAGAAGCATCTTTCTAATGAGTTGCCATAGATATAAAGCGCTACGCATGTCATTGTCAGCAGCATATCACCCTGCATACCACTGCTGGCTTGCTTCTGAAGCTAAGCAGGGTTGGTACTGATCAGTTCCTGGATGGGAGACCAGATGCTGCTGGAAGTGGTGTTGGAGGGCCAGTAGGAGGCACTGGTCTAAAAAAATATCCCAATGCCCCAGGGCTGTGATTGGGGACAATGCCCTGTGTCGGGTGCTGTCTTTCGGATGGGTGTCCTGACTCCATGAGGTCATTAAAGATCCCATGGCACTTATCGTAAGAGTAGGGGTGTTAACCCCAGTGTCCTGGCTAAATTCCCAATCTGTCCCTCAAACCATCACGGTCACCTAATAATCCCCAGTTTACAATTGGCTCATTCATCCCCCTCTCCCCTGTAACTATTCCCCAGGTCGTTGCTGCAAATGAGAACATGTTCTCAGTCAACTTACCTGGTAAAATAACAAATAAATGTCAGTGAGACAGGGAAGTGACAGCAGCGAAGTCCTGTATGGCAATACTTTGAAAAGTTAAATGAGAAGGTGGTGAAATGTGAACTGTGAGGTGGAATTGCGCTACAGTAGCAGTACAGGTTCCACGCTTAGCCATCTGAGTGGGTCTCACGGTTCCTCCCTAACCTCTGCAGCAGCGCAGATATCCAACAACACAGATTGCCTCTTCACGTGAAAGAAGTGCGACATGGGGCGACGTTAGAAACTCACAGCGCTGATTACAGAAATTATTGCAGTTGATATGCAGCCATTGTCAATGGTAGAGGATGTCGGCTTCAGTGTCCTGATTGTATTTCTAGGACCAGTCTACAAGATGTCATGTCGAAAAACCATTGACGGCCCGGATGGAGAAATTGTACAATGATTTCTCTGCGAGTACAGAGCTCGAGCTCTCACACCATACGTGGCGTTAGCAGATTGTTGGACTTCTATGAACACGCTGTCATACATAATTTCAACGAGCCATCACATTGACGAGAAGTGGCACATTAATTCCGATGTACTGGCCTCGGAGAACATGGAGAGGCACACGGCAGAGAACCTAAAAACGTAATTAACTACCATAGTTGCTGAGTGATTGGGGGACAGCAGTAAAGCGAGCGCCATCTGGTAGCCAGTACTGCTGTAGATTGAACTGCATCGCCCACTAGCGGTCACACGCAGGACCATATCTGCATTGTGAATTCACATGTCGTTTTATAATTTTTTGTTATAAAAATGTAAGTGGTAAGAACATTTTTACATTTGTCACATGCCTACTGAATAGGGCCCTGGTTGCTGATGAGTCTTCTCTCCTTTGAGTCTCAGGTTGAATCTGTGTCTGGGGGAAGGGATGAACGTGGCGGTGGGTGTGTACATCACGGTCCGACAGACCAAGAAGCCTAATGCCAACAAGCTCTACAGCGACAACAACGAGCCGGTCCACACCAAGACACGCCTTTACCACACACAGACAGGCAGACTGCTGCTCCCCAGTGACACCAAGAGGGCTCAGGTAACTTGTTGGAATCTCAAAGTATAGCAATTATTGAAAGTGTATCAAAGAGTATAAATTCATACTTCTCATGCTGTTAGGGTCATTTCAGTCTAGAAGTGGTTGTGTTTGTCTGTGTAGGTGTATGCAGGCAGGCAGATAGTGATGGAGAAAGATGAGGTGGATGTGATAAAGAAGTTTTCTGACCCGGGTCTGGAGCTGATTGGGTTCAAGCCCATGGAGCGTCTCAAACTGCACCACCACCTCAGATCTGCTCTCATCTACCCAGAGGAGGAGACGGTCACAGGTGTGTTTGTGTGTGTCCGTCCTTAAACACTGAACCTGTCATTATGATGGGAAGAGAGACTGTGACAATTTAATACATAACTGCCTGTCAAAATGTTATCTGGGGATTGTCAACCCATGTTTGCCCTCTTGAGTTCCATTATCTTTTGTTGTCATTATCTGTCCTGTTTTTCCATCCCAGGGAGTGCCTGTGTGTTTACAGCGTTGCTGCGCAGGTGTAGTGAGAGGAACGTGTTCGCTCTGTGTAAATACACACGGATCCGTAACTCTTCCCCACGCTTCTTAGCCCTGGTGCCCCAGAGAGAGGAGCTAGATGAGGGCCAGGCCCAGATTGAGGCTCCAGGTACAGTCATTGGGTCCCACCCCAAAGAATGTCGCACAATTAATATAATTTTAAACTTTCAGACTAATTATAGTGATGTGTATTCTCAGGCTTCCATGGCATCTTCCTGCCCTACGCGGATGACATCCGTAACCTGGACGCTCCTCAGCTCCCCACCGCCTCTGACCTCCAGGTGGACAAGATGAAGGAGATAGTACACAAGTTTCCCCTTCAAATACAGGTTTGGCTGTTTCATTACAGTGAAAATATAAACCTCACAGCTGTCTGCACAGATTGTTTCCATACCAGGATTTGCATTTTGAAAAAAGTAAAAGCATAAAACACAAGTGTCATTCATGTCCTATGAAATGAATTAGTTGAAATTCCCACTTACTCCTGTTGTCTGTGTACAGTGCATTCAAAAAGTATTCAGACCCCTTGACTTTTCCCACATTGTTACCTTACAGCTTTTCTAAAATTGATTAAATTGTTTTTTTTCTCATCAATCTACACACAATACTGTGAAAACAGTTTTTTTTATTTTTATGTTTGCAAATGTATGGTTATTAACATAAGTATTCTGACCCTCTACTCAGTACTTTGTTGAAGCACCTTTGGCAGCGATTACAACCTCGAGTCTTCTTGGGTATGACGCTACAATCTTGGCACAACTGTATTTGGGGAGTTTCTCCCATTCTTCTCTGCAGATCCTCTAAAGCTCTGTCAGGTTGGATGGTGAGTGTCGCTGCATATCTATTTTCAGGTCTCTCCAGATATGTTCGATTGGGTTTCAAGTCCGGGCTCTGGCTGGGCCACTCAAGGACATTCAGAGACTTGTCCTGAAGCCACTCCATTGTCTTGGCTGTGTGCTTAGGGTCGTTCTGTTGGAATGTGAACCTTTGCCACAGTCTGAGAACCTGCTCCAGAGCGCTCAGGACTTCAGTAAGGATCTCTCTCTACTTAGCTCCGTTCATCTTTCCTGTGATCCTGACTAGTCTCCCTGACCCTGCTGCTGAAGAACATCCCCACAGAATGATGCTGCCACCACCATGCTTCACCATAGGTATGGTGCCAGATTTCCTCCAGATGTGACGCTTAGCATTCAGGCCAAAGAGTTCAATCTTGGTTTCATCAGACCAGAGAATCTTGTTTCTCATGGTCTGAGAGTCCTTTGGGTGCCTTTTGGCAAAACTCCAAGCGGGCTGTCATGTGCCTTTTACTGAAGAGTGGCTTCCGTCTGGCTACTCTACCATAAAGGCCTGATTGGTGGAGTGCTGCAGAGGTGGTTGATCCTCTGGAAGTTTCTCCCATCTCCACAGAGGAACTCTGGAGCTCTGTCAGAGTGACCGTCAGGTTCTTGGTCACCTCCCTGACCAAGGCCCTTCTCCCCTGATTACTCAGTTTAGCAGGGCGGCCATCTCTAGGAAGAGTCTTGGTGGTTACAAACTACTTCTATCTAAGAATGATGGTCACTGTGTTCTTGGGGACCTTCAATGCTGCAGATGGTTTTTGGTACCCTTCCCCAGATCTGTGCTTCGACACAATCCTGTCTTGCAGCTCTACGGACAATTCCTTCGACCTCATGGTTTGGTTTTTGCTCTGACATGCACTGTCAACTGTGGAACCTTGTATAGACAGGTGTTCCTGTCCAATCAAGTTAATTTAGCAGCACAGGTAGACTCCAAGTTGTAGAAACATCCCAAGGAGGAAGAAAAACATTCAATATGGTGAACTGAACACAGCAGTGCAGATCACCTCAAGATAAAAACGTAATATTCAATATCTGAAAGTTAGACCAAATATTAGCACTTCACATACTGGTGGGTAATAACCTTCAATCTGGATAACATAACAAATCATAAGGCTAGAAAAATGTATCACAAAATATTATGAAAACAAGCAACATCCAAACATGACAGAGTAGGAGAACCAATCTCTAAAAGAAAATGTGGCGACTCGATTACTTAGGCTTTTCACCACCGGGAATGGAAAGGGTGGAAACCGATCTGTTAAAATCGCTAAGACAAACTGGGCATACTTGAATTAGTCAGTAAAGATAGAAAGGAGTTGAAGGTGAGCCTCGAGATGAGTGATGAGAACTGTGACAATGGAGAAATACAAAGAAGCTAAAAGGGACATCTTTTTGAGAGAAGCCTTACTTGACATACAGATGAGATCCATGAGAGAGAATTTGGTACTTGCTTCCAAGAGAAAGAAGACATTTCTGATCCTTCAGATCCCACATGAAGCTGTTGACAAAATCCAACTCGAATGTGTACACTGTTTCGGACAGAGATATGAGCACCCAATCTTTGCCAAATTGATCTTTTAATTGATTTTTTTTTACCCCTTTTTCTCCCCAAATGGTGGTAGTTACAGTCTTGTCTCAACGCTGTAACTCCCGTAGGGACTTGGGAGAGGTGAAGGTCGAAACACAACCCAACCAAGCCGCACTGCTTCTTGACACAATGCACATCCAACCCGGAAGCCAGCCGCACCAATGTGTTGGAGGAAACACCGTACACCTTCTTTCTCTCCACAGGAGTCGCTAGTGCATGATGAGACGAGGATATCTCTGCCGGCCAAACCCTCCCTAACCCGGACAATGCTGGGCCAATTGTGCGCCGCCCCATGGGCCTCCCGGTCGCGGCCGGCTGTGACAGAGCCTGGCCTCGAACCCAGAATCTCTGGTGGCACAGCTAGCACTGCGATGCAGTGCCTTAGACCACTGCGCCACCCAGGAGGCCTAAATGTATTTTCTTTAAAGATAAAATAAAGGTTAAAAGCCTGGATAAAACACTTGCTGGCACGAAAATGGCTATGAATGATTAGTTCCCGAAGGGAAAAAAACCAGAACGGCCCAAAGTTCTGTACCCAATCTTAGAGGAAAATAGATTAAAAAGGAAACGTGTAGCTCTCATAGCAGATAAACTGTATATTGATAACCAAATGTTCCGAGACACAAAGGCTATTCTAAGTATTACAAAGTTCCCATAGAGGAGTCGAATAATGCAACACCCAATACTAGCCATGGTAGTAGGAATTGTAATAAAATATATAGAAAAGCAATAAAATGCTACTACTACTACACTATACTATTCTAAATGTTGGAAAATTAGTATTAGACTTACCATTTGTAGCATTTCATGAATTAATACGTCCGCATTAGAAGAAAGGATAATTAGCAAAATAATACAAATTCAAATATAAGGAACTGGAAAACAAAAGTACTCAACATCTTAGAGATAAAACACAGAGGACACAGTATGTGTGGATGTATTGTGATGGAAGGTGGGGTTGTGTGTGTGTTTTGGTGTGTGGAGTTAAGTGGGTGAAAAAGGATAATGGTTGCAAATCCTAGAGCCCATGTGTGTTTGTAAGCAGGGGTTGTGAGAGAGCTATCAATTTTGTGCAGATATGGGATACACCGTACCAGTCAAAAGTTTGGAGACACCTACTCATTCCAGGATTTTACTTTATTTTAACTATTTATTTTTTACTATTTTCTACATTGAAGACATCAACTATGAAATAACACATATGGAGTCATGTAGTAACCAAAAAAATGTTAAACATATTTAATATTTGAGATTCTTCAAAATGGCCAACTTTGCCTTGACAGCTTTGCACACTCTTGGCATTCTCTCAACCAGCTTCATGAGGTAGTCACCTGGAATGCATTTCAATTAACAGGGGTACCTTGTTAATTTGTGGAATGTCTTTCCTTATTGTGTTTGAGTCAGTTGTGTTGTAACAAGGTAGCGGTGGTATTCAGAAGATAGCCCTATTTGGTAAAAGACCAAGTCCATATTATGGCAAGCACCGCTCACAAGCAAAGAGAAATGACAGTCCATTACTTGAAGACATGAACAATTTCAAGAACTTTGAAAGTTTCTTCAAGTGCAATCGTATAAACCATGAAACTGGCTCTCCAAAGGACTGCCAATAATAAGAGACTTGCTTGGGCCAAGAAAAACGAGCAATGGACTTTAGACCGGTGGACATCTGAGACCAAATTTGAGATTTTTGGTTCCAACCACCATGTCTTTGTGAGATGCAGAGTAGGTGAACGGATGATCTCCGCATGTGGTTCCCACCGTGAAGCATGAAGGAGCAGGTTTGATGGTGTGGGGGTACTTTGCTTAACCAGTATGGCTACCACAGCATTCTGCAGCGATATGCCTCCCATCTGGTTTACGCTTAGTGGGACTATCATTTGTTTTTTTTAACAGGACAATGACCCAACACTCCTCCAAGAAGGAGAGTGATGGAATGCTGCATCAGATTACCTGGCCTCCACAATCATCTGACCTCAACCCAATTGAGATGGTTTGGGATGAGTTGGACCACGGAGTGAAGAGAAAGCAGCCAACAAGTGCTCAGCATATGTGGGAACTCCTTCAAGATTGTTGGAAAAGCATTACAGGTGAAGCTGGTTGAGAGAATGCCAAGAATGTGTGTTTACTTTGAAGAATCTCAAATATAAAATATCATTTGATTTAAGTTTTTGTTTTTGGTTACGACATGATTCCATATGTTATTTCATAGTTTTGTCTTTACTATTATTCTACAATGTAGAAAATAGTAAAAGAAACCCTTGAATGAGTAGGTGTGTAAAAACCTTTTACTGGTGCTGTATATATTATCTGCAATATTAAAGCTGATCTACCCTATATATATATATATATATTTACATTTACATTACATTTATATTTACATTACAAAAATGTACATTTCATTTTTGTATGGTGTAACGGTTTTGACTTGAGGTTATTATTTATAGGGGTGCCAGGTAGGTGGTGCCTACCAGAGAAAATATATATATATTATTATTATTATTATTATTATTATTATTATTATTATTATTATTTTTAAACATCTCAAGGATGATCAAATCAAATCAAATCAAATTTATTTATATAGCCCTTCGTACATCAGCTGATATCTCAAAGTGCTGTACAGAAACCCAGCCTAAAACCCCAAACAGCAAACAATGCAGGTGTAAAAGCACGGTGGCTAGGAAAAACTCCCTAGAAAGGCCAAAACCTAGGAAGAAACCTAGAGAGGAACCGGGCTATGTGGGGTGGCCAGTCCTCTTCTGGCTGTGCCGGGTAGAGATTATAACAGAACATGACCAAGATGTTCAAATGTTCATAAATGACCAGCATGGTCGAATAATAATAAGGCAGAACAGTTGAAACTGGAGCAGCAGCACAGTCAGGTGGACTGGGGACAGCAAGGAGCCTTCATGTCAGGTAGTCCTGGGGCACGGTCCTAGGGCTCAGGTCAGTTGAAACTGGAGCAGGAGCATGGCCAGGTGGACTGGGGACAGCAAGGAGTCCTCATGTCAGGTAGTCCTGGGACATGGTCCTAGGGCTCAGGTCCTCCGAGAGAGAGAAAGAAAGAGAGAAGGAGAGAATTATTATATATTATTATTATATAATTAGAGAACGCACACTTAGATTCACACAGGACACCGAATAGGACAGGAGAAGTACTCCAGATATAACAAACTGACCCTAGCCCCCCGACACATAAACTACTGCAGCATAAATACTGGAGGCTGAGACAGATGATCAATCGAAACAGGATGCACCTGAGCTCAATTTCAAATCCCATAGCAAAGGGTCTGAATACTTATGTCAATACGGTATTTCTGTATTTTATTTTACATGCATACATTTCTAAAAACCTGTTTTTACTTTGTCATTATGGGGTATTGTATGTATATTGATGAGGGGGGGTAAATTCTTTAATCCATTTTAGATAATAAGGCTGTAATGTAACAAAATGTGGAAAAGGGGAAGGGGTCTGAATACTTTCCAAAAACACTGTATTGCTCTTCCTGTGCTGCAGGAGTGATGCCTTTGAGAACCCAGTCCTCCAGCAGCACTACAGGAACCTGGAAGCCTTGGCACTAGATCCCATGGCCCCGGAACACATAGAGGAACACAGAGGACCACACCGGTAATACCCAAATGGTGATCACCATCTGTCTTATGCAGCGCGACAGATCTCCTTTGCATAGAGTTGATCAGGCTGTTGATTGTGGCCTGTGGAATGTTGTCCCACTCCTCTTCAATGGCTGTGCGGAGTTGCTAGATATTGGTGGGAACTGGAACACGCTGTCGTAGACGTCGATCCAGAGCATCCCACACATGTTCAGTGGTTGACATGTCTGGTGAGTATGCAGGCCATACTCATTGTGGGATGCTGGACTAGAACTAGGACACTTTCAGCTTCCAGGAATTGTATACAGATCCTGGCGACATGGGGTCGTGCATTATCATGCTGAAACATGAGGTGATGGTGGTGGAGGAATGGCACAACAATGGGCCTCGGGATCTTGTCACGGTGTCTCTGTGCGTTCAATTAAATGCAATTGAATTTGTTGTCCATAGCTTATGCCTTCCCATACCATTACCCCACCGCCACCATGGGGCACTCTGGTCACAATGTTGACATCAGCAAACCTCTCGCCCACACTACACCATACTCGCTGTCTGCCATCTGCCCGGTGAAGTTGAAACCAGAATTAATCTGTGAAGAGCACACTTCTCCAGTGTGCCCGTGAGCATTTTCCCACTGAAGTCATTTACAATGCTGAATTGTAGTCTGGTCAGGACAACGAGCATGCAGATGAGCTTCCCTGAGATGGTTTCTGACAGTTTATGCAGAAATTCTTCTTGTGCAAACAGTTTCATCAGCTGTCCGGGTGGCTGGTTTGAGATGATCCTGCAGGTGAAGAAGCTGGATGTGGAGGTCCTGGGCTGGCGTGGTTACACGTGGTCTGCGGTTGTGAGGCCAGTTCAACGTACTGCCAAATTCTCGAAAACGACGTTGTCTTATGGTAGAGAAATGAACATTAAATTCTCTGGCAACAGCTCTGGTGGAAATGATTGATGAGCGATGACAAGTGCATGCTCCCTCAACATCTGGAATTGTCTTGTGTGACAAAACTGCACATTTTAGAGTGGCCTTTTATTGTTCCCAGCACAGGGTGCATCTGTGTAATGATCATGCTGTTTAATCAGCTTCTTGATATGCCACACCTGTCAGGTGGATGGATTTTCTTGGCAAAGGAGACATGCACCCTAACAGGGATGTCAAAGTAATTTGTACACTAAATTTGAGAAAAAATACACTTTTTGTACATATGGAGAATTTATGTGATCTTTTATTTCAGCTCATGAAACATGGGACCAACACTTTACATGTTGTTTTATATTTTTTTTCAGTGTAGTTGGAAGAGTTGCAGAGTTAATTTTAAATAATGCCTTTGTTGATTAGATTTTTTTCATTAATTAGGCTATTTTCTCTTGAACCATATGGTCTATGTACTAGAAACTCATGGACAATATGGACTCCGATATAATAAATGAACACTATACACAGAGTGTAAAAAAACATTATGAACACCTGCTCTTTCCATGACATGGGCTGACTAGGTGAATCTAGGTGAAAGCTATTGTCCCTTATTGATGTCACAATAGCTTTCACCTAGATTCACCGAGTCAATCCACTTCAATCAGTGTAGATGAAGGGGAGGAAATGAGTTAAAGAATATATTTTTTTTAAAATAAATGTATTTTTATTTTTTAATTTGACCCCCTTTTCTCCCCAATTTTGTGGTATCCAATAGTAATTACTAACAATCTTGTCTCACCGCTACAACTCCCGTACGTGCTCGGGAGAGACGAATGTCGAAATCATGCATCCTCCGAAACACAAGCAGTACTGCTTCTTAACACATGCGCATCCAACCCGGAAGCCAGCCTCAGAGGAGGAAACCGTGCACCTGGCGACCTTGGTTAGTGTGCACTGCGCCCTGCCTGCCACAGGATTCGTTGGTGCACGATGAGACAAGGATATCCCTACAGGCCTAACCCGGACGATGCTAGGCGCCCCACGGACCTCCTGGGCCCAGACCCAGAGTCTCTGGTGGCACAGGGCGTGAACCCAGAGTCTGGTGGCTGCGATCCAGTGCCCAAGACCACTGTGCCACCCGGGAGGCGGTGAAGAATAATTTTTAAGCCTTGAGACGTGGATTGGGTATGTGTGCCATTCAGTGTGAATGGACGAGATGTTTAAGTGCCTTTGAATGGGGTATGGTAATAGGTACCAGGCGCACCGGTTTGTGTCAAGAACTGCAACGCTGCTGGACGTCCAGCCAATTTGACACAACTGTGGGAAGCATTGGAATCGACATGCGCCAGCATCCCTGTGGAATGCTTTCAACACCTTGTAGAGTCCATGTCTCAACGAACTGAAGCTGTTCCGAGTGTTTTGTACACTCAGTGTATATGAATACATTTTGTAACAGTTATTTAAGTATAAATTACCAAAGTTACGATAGATTGCCACAGATTTTCTGATAATTACTGAAGATTCCGGTAAGTTTGGTAAATTTTGCCACCTTAGTTGTGGTGTCGTCCAGTGCAGATAACAAATTGCATATCTTCATAGGTTTTGAAAACTCAGAAATAAACAGCACAACGTAACACAGTAACCGGTATGAAGGAGATAGTGGCACTCTCGGATTGTTAAAAAAGAAACGGCATTGGCCCATCTTTCACTCACCATATATACAGTACCAGTCAAAAGTTTGGACACACCTACTCATTCCAGGGTTTTTCTTTATTTTTACTATTTTCTACATTGTAGAATCATTGTGAAGACACAAACTATTAAGTAACATATATGGAATCCTGGAGTAACCAAAAAAGTGTTAAACAAATCAAAAAATATTTGAGATTCTTCAAAGCAGCCACCCTTCGCCTTGACAACTTTGCACACTCTTGGAATTCTCTTAACCAGCTTCATGAAGTAGTCACCTGGAATACATTTCAATGAACAGGTGTGCCTTGTTAATTTGTGAAATTTCTTTCCTCCTTTATGCGTTTGAGCCAATTAGTTGTGTTGTGACAAGGTAGGGGTGGTATACAGAAGATAGCCCTATTTGGCAAAAGACCAAGTCCATGTTATGGCAAGAACAGCTCAAACAAGCAAAGAGAAATCCATTACTTTAAGACATGAAGGTCAGTCCAGAAAATGTGTAGTCACAAAAACCATCAAGCGCTGTGATGAAACCGACATACCTTATGTAAATAAGTATTCACACCCTTTGCTATGAGACTCGAAATTGAACTCTGTTGCATGCTGTTTCCAATGATTATCCTTGAGATGTTTCTACAACTTGATTGGAGTCCAACGGTGGTAAATTCAATTGATTGGACATGATTTGGAAAGGCACATACCTGTCTATATAAGGTCCCACAATTGACAGTGCATGTCGGAGCCAAAACCAATCCATGAGCTCGAAGGAATTGTCCGTAGTGCTCCGAGACAGGATTGTGTCGAGGCACCGATCTGGGGAAGGGTACCAAAATATTTCTGCATCATTGAAGGTCCCCAAGAAGACTGGTGTCCTTCATTCTTAAATGGACAAAGTTTGGGACCACCAAGACTCTCCCTAGAGCTGGCCACCCGGCCAAACTGAGCAGTAGAAGGGCCTTGGTTAGGGAGGTGACCAAGAACCCAATGGGTCACTCTGATAGAGCTCCAGAGTTCCTCTGTGGAGATGGAAGAACCTTCCAGAAGGACAACCATCTCTGCAGCACTCCACAAATCAGGCCTTTATGGTAGTGGCCAGACATAAGTCACTCTTCAGTAAAAGGCACATGACAGCCGCTTGGAGTTTGCCAAAAGACACTTTAAGGACTCGCAGACTATGAGAAACAAGAACTCATGACTGGAGGAAACCTGGTACCATTCATACAGTGAAGCATGGTGGTGGCAGCGGCATCACGCTGTGGGGATGTTTTTCAGCGGAAGGGACTGGGAAAATAGTTGGGATCGAGGGAAAGATGAACGGAGCAAAGTACAGAGAAATCCTTGATCAAACCTGCTACAGAGCACTCAGGACCTCAGACTGGGGCAAAGGTTCACCTTCCAACAGGACAATGACCCTAAGCACACGGCCAAGACAACGCAGGATTGTCTACATGACAAGTTTCTGAATGTCCTTGAGTGGCCCAGCCAGAGCCCGGGCTTGAACCGGATCAGACATCTCTGGAAACACCTGAAAATAGCTATGCAGCAACACTCCCCATCCAACCTAATAGAGCCTCAGAGGATCTGCAGAGAAGTAAAGGAGAAACTCCCCAAATACAGGTGTGCCAAGCTTGTAGCGTCATACCCAAGAAGACTCGTGGCTGTAATCGTTGCAAAAGGTGCTACAAAAAAGTACTGAGTAAAAGTGTCTGAATACTTGTGAAAATGTATTTATTAACATTTCAAACCTGTTTTTGCTTTGTCATTATGGGGTATTGTTTGTACATTGATGAGGGGAAAAAACAATTCAATAAATGTTAGAATAATTCTGTAACTTTACAAAATGTGGAAAAATGAACGTGATCTGAATACTTTCAGAAGGCACTGTATGCGCCTTTGGTGCTACCTATACACAAAAATACTGAAGACAAAATCTTTTGGCAGTGTTCACAGTCACTTTTTCTTGTCCATTCTTTATCCTCTCTCACTACCTCCCTCTCCTTCAGTGCCCAAGGTGAAGATGATTGACCAGTGTCTTGGTTCCCTGGCTCAGGAGTTCAAAGATCTGGTGTACCCTGCTGACCTAGAGGGCACCCAAACGCAAACCAGGTGAAATCTATAATCTACATTTCTGAGATATTGTTCACTTGCTATGTGTTCCTTTGGAGAGATTTACACTTGCGTCTGGCAAATTGGGTAAAGAACAGTATAGTTGCTGGCAGCAGGAGCTGTCTCACTGTCGATATACTGCAACAAATATTGTAACATCCTGGCCCTGTGTGTTCAGCTGAGGAAGCAGGCGGAGCAGAGAAGAAGCCTAAGGTGGAGATGTCTGAGGACGAGTTGAGGGCTCATGTACAGAAAGGCACCTTGGGTAAGCTGACGGTACCTGCGCTAAAGGACTCATGTAAGCAGTTTGGGGTGAAGGTCACAGGGACCAAGAAATGGGAGCTAATAGACGCCTTGAAGGCACAGCTCGCAAAATGAGGCATAGATGTTAATATATGTTTCTGTTGATTTTTCTGGTCAGAAGTGCTTGGTAGCAGGATTATTGATTAGTTTTTGCTTTGGGGTTCCATTTTAAGGGTTCTAGCCAGAGATATCAAGTTTTTCATTTATGTTGCTTATTTTTACATGTTTTAATCTTTGTAATAAAAAATAAAGGGTAATTGCTTCAAGTTTAGTTTGTCTGCAGTTTGTTTCACATATTTCCTAGCCTCTGTAGCCGGTACTCTCTTTACTCTCTCCTACATATTTATTTTGACAGTGAAGCTAAAACTTTTAATTTGGCTCTATACTCCAGCATTTTGGGTTTAAGATCAAATGTTTTATGTGACAGTACAGAATGTCACCTTTTATTTAAGGGTATTTTTATACATATATTTTACCGTTTAGAAATGAATGTTGCACTTTATGTATCTAGTCCCCAATTTGAAAGTGTCATACAGTACATTCTGCAAAAGTATTCGGACCCTTTCACTTTTTCCACCTATTGTTGCATTACAGCCTTATTCAAAAATGTATTAAATTGTTTTTTTTCCCTCATCAATCTACACACAATACCCCATAATGACAAAGCAAAGTGATGGCGGCTGATGAATGGCATGATAATGGGCCTCAGGATCTCGTCACGGTATCTCTGTGCATTCAAATTGCCATTTATAAAATGCAATTGTGTTCATTGTCTATAGTTTATGCCTGTCCATACCATAACCCCACCAACACCATGTGTCACTCTGTTCACAACGTTAACATCAGCAACCCACTCGCTCGTATGATGCCATACACGTGGTCTGCAGTTGTGAGGCCGTTTGGACGTACTGCCAAATTCTCCGTAACAACGGAGGTGGCTTATGTTAATTTAATGTTAATTTCTCTATCTGGCAACAGCTCTGGTGTACATTCCTGCAGTCAGCATGCCAATTGCACACTCCCTCAAAAGTTGTGACATCTGTGGTGTTGTGTGACAACTGCACATTGTAGTGGTCTTTTATTGTCCCCAGCACCAGGTGCACCTGTGTAATGTTAATGCTGTTTAATCAGCTTCTTGATATGCCACACCTGTCAGGTGGATGGATTATCTCTGCAAATGAGAAATGCTCACTAATGAGATGTAAACCAAACATTTTAGGGAAATACTCTTTTTGTGAGTATTGAACATTTCTGTTATCTTTTATTTCAGCTCATGAAACTTGAGACCAACACTTTACATGTTGCTTTTATGTTTGTTCAGTGTAAAAGGTTTAGCTTCACTGTCCAAATAAATACATAAATACGTAAGGGAGTGTATGTGCAATTTTGTGATAATTTTGTCACTTTTGGATTCTAGGTTTGTTATCTTGTTTGGGGAATTGATCCGCATGAGTTCCTTGTCTCTGCATGGATTATTGTTAAGTATGTAAGACTTGGCCTGGGCTTGTTGGGTAACAGCTTGTTATGTAAACTATGTCAATATCTTGTTTCCTCTTTTTCCATGGTTTCATCATTTATTTGAAGCTTTAAAAAAAATGCCTCAGAAAATAAATGCAGTGACTGTATTTTCTGGTAGTGTAACTCTAAATCAAAAGAGCACTTCCATTAATTGTGTCCGTTTTTAGGTTTGGGGAGGATGTTTTTTTTCAAAAGATACATAGTGGAACATTTTTGGTCACGCCCTTTTTTATATGAAAATAAACTGAAATCTCGGGTTTCGAAGTCTCACGGGAGGGACATTACGCAGATAGGTCTGACGCAGGCTATGACAAGCGAATGACGTTTTGCGCATGCTCATGGAGATCTACGGAGCTAGATGGGGGGGAAAGTGCAAAAGACAAAGGACTAAACAACCCAGGAAAAGAGGCTAAACGATTAATTTCACCAGGATTATGACATGCCTACTACAGTAGTATCGCATAAAGAGAAAGGTATGTGGCAACAAACATCTACGAAATATGAAAGGTTTCACATGCATGTTTACGCTATCAAGAGTGGCGTGTACAGCTAGCTGCTCATAGTATAATCTAGTCGTTAGCTAGAGCGATTCATTTGAATATCATGTAGATTTTAAACATATTTCGTTCATCCGTAAATATCACTTGTGTCACATAATAGTGAAGAATGCCTAGACTCTTGCGCCTGTTGTCAAGCTATATCAGTTTAGTGTAATGTTGCCTATTCCACAAGCCCTGCTTCTCTTATCCAGTCAGCTTCTAGTATAAATGTTTACCCTCTTGTTCCTTCCTTCTGACCACTGCTGACAGAACGCTTTAGAAAAACACCTGGTAATTCCTATCTTTTTCTTTCAGCATGACAAACACTTGATTTGGGTGGTGACAACTTTATTTAACATGCATTTCTGCCTCTCGTCTTCCTACCTCAGTTGTATTCCTAAAGAGTCCTGTCTGTCTACACATCACAGAGCCTCATGTATCAAGTCCCTCATCTTTTCCACTGGAACTGACTCCTCATGGTGGAACCGTGGTACTCTTTGGGTTCTCTAGAAATGGAAAGAACTAGTAAACTTTAGTCTGACAGTTGAGGTGAAAAAAAAAAAAAAGTCACGAGGACAGACGTCAGAATGGAGGAAGTTGAAAAAATAGATGCATGCTCTTGCTTCTCTGCGTAGTATTTGTTTAGCTATAGATGTGACCTTGGGGTTCGTTATCTTTTTACTCGGAAGTAGCTGCATAAATGTTCACACCCTCCTTTTTGCTCTCATAATTAAATCTGGACCTTACTCCACACTTGGAACATTTTGTTTTCCAGCAGTTTTTTACATTTTCTACCAGTCAGCACCTTTGAAACAGCAGGCTAGCTGAAGTGGCCTGGCCCACCTCAGTGTCACCCAGTAACCCACCTCCCCCTTCCCTTGCCACATGCACGCCCCTCCAGCAACTGAGTGGTTGCCATGGCGATGGTAGTTGTGTCGGCGTAGCGACAGGGTGACAGTGATGGGGAGTACTCCATTTTCTGGTAAGGTGAGGGGGGGAGGAGGGCTGCAGGACCTGGGCTGTATGCCATGGAAGCTGAGCAAGCAGAAAGGGATGGTGGGGGGTGAGGTGGGGGGAGGGGGGGAGGAGAGGTCGGACCTGAGAGAGCATGATATCTTGACCCCTCCGGCCCCGCCTCCAACCCCCATCTACCACGAGAAGCAACGACGGGAGCTGTGTGCTCTGCATGCGCTCAATAACGTCTTCCAGGATGGGGCGGCTTTCAGCAGGGATACACTCCAGGACATCTACCAGAGGTGAGCGGTTAAGGTTGTGTCTTCTAGGGCAGTGTTTCCCAACTCGTCCTTGAGTACCCCCAACTGAACACACTTTTTGTTGTAACCCCAGACAAACTCACCTGAATCAACTCATTGAGGGTGTTGTGATTTGTTGACGAATTGAATCAGGTGTGCTTGTCCGGGGCTGCAACATAAATGTGTGCTTCTGGGGGTACTCGAGGACTGGAGTTAGGAAACACTGCTCTAGGGGAGGGATTTATCTTCTCCATTCTCTCTCACTCATATGCCTCTTTCTTTCTCCCCCCTCTGCATCTCTCTCCCTTTTTTACACGCTTTCTTTCTCGTTTATTCTGTCCTCACTATCTCGTCCCTCTCTCCATAGACTCTCTCCCGGCACTCTGGTAACCCCCCACAAGAAGAGCGTGCTGGGAAATGGGAACTATGATGTGAATGTCATAATGGCTGCCCTGCAAACCCGAGGGTTCGAGGCTGTCTGGTGGGATAAAAGAAGGTACACCTCTGTTCTTATTAAAGCTATATGGTCTACACTTCTGTTCTTATTAAAGCTATATGGTCTACACTATCTAGTTATTTAACATTTTTTATTTATATTTTATTTTCCTGTCTCCCTCTTTGAAGGACAAATGTAACTTACATTTTTTTTTTATTTAGACAGCTTTTTTGTAACATACATTTGACATATATTTTAAATACATTTTAGAATCTTTCTAATAGCTTAGTATTCACATATTGTAAGTTAAAGATGAATATTCAAGTTTCAACGTCCAACAAAATGCTTAGTTGCAGGGTCCTTCTGGACAATGCAACAACAATAAGAAATAATGAAAGCTAAGATGAACATAAAGTGAATGTCTCAGTAGAATATAAACTTTTTAGCGTAAGTATAACATCATCAAACATCAAAGGCACAATTTTATAGTGCGGTATTTACACATATCAGAGAAGGGGGGGTATAAGGGGTCAAATGTGTAACTTGTGCAATAGTAAATAAGTCTGGTAGCAGCAATTGTGGGGAGTGAGTGCATGTGTGCCAAGGTGCGGAGAGTCAGGTCAGGTGTCCAGTTCAAGTGTTCAGCAGGCTTGAAGATGCCCTGTTGGTATCAGACTTCATGCTCAGATACCGTCTGCCTGTCGGTAAGGGAGCTGAACTGTGGTCAATGAACAGCATTCTCTTTTTTTTTTTTTCTTCAAATGTTTTTTTTACCCCTTTTTTCTCCCCAATTTCGTGGTATCCAATTTGTAGTAGTTACAGCCTTGTCTCATCGCTGAAACTCCCGTACGGACTCGGGAGAGGCGACGGTTGAGAGCCATGTGTCTTCCGAACCACAACCCAACCAAGCCGCACTGCTTCTTGACACAATGCACATCCAACCCGGAAGCCAGCTGCACTAATGTGTCGGAAGAAACACCATACATCTGGCGACCTGGTCAGCATGCACTGTGCCTGGCCCGCCACAGGAGTTGCTAGTGCGCGATGAGACAAGTACAAGCCGGCCAAACCCTCCCTAACCCGGACGATGCTGGGCCAATTGTGCGTCGCCCCATGGACCTCCCGGTCGCGGCCGGCTGCGACAGAGCCTGGGCTCTGACCCAGAATCTCTGGTGGCACAGCTAGCACTGCGATGCAGTGCCTTAGACCACTGCGCCACCCGGGAGGCAATGAACAGCACTCTCACATAGGTGTTCCTCCAGATGTGTTGGAGTCGAGTGAATAGCGATGGAAATGGCGGTCTTGAGTGGATCTGTTGGAGCGGTAAGCAAATTAGAGTGGGTCCAGTGTGTCTGACATGCTGGCCTTGATGTGGGCCATGACCAGCCTCTCGGAGCACTTCATGATGATGGGTGAGGGTGACGCGGCGGTAGTCATTTTGGCACCTTTGTTTTCTTGGGCACTGGGACAATGGTTGTCTCCTTGAGGCATGTGGGGACTCCAGCCTGGGAAAGGACAGGTTGAAGATGTCCGAGAAGAAGCCCGCCAGCTGGTCAGCGCACACTCTGAGGATGCGACCAGGGAAGCCATCTGGGCAGGCGGCTTTGTGAGTATTCACTCTTTTGAGAGTTTTCCTCACGTTAGCCTCGGAGCATGAAAGCACCTGGTGGAACGTGCCGTCCTTGGCCAGCTCTACCGCTATCTCTCTCATAATGACCTTCTTGATCCAAATCAGTCAGGTTTCAAGACTAGTCATTCAACTGAGACTGCTCTTCTCTGCATCACGGAGGCGCTCCTCACTGCTAAAGCTAACTCTCTCTCCTCTGCTCTCATCCTTCTAGACCTATCGGCTGCCTTCGATACTGTGAACCATCAGATATATCCTCCTCTCCACCCTCTCCGAGTTGGGCATCTCCGGCGCGGCCCACGCTTGGATTGCGTCCTACCTGACAGGTCGCTCCTACCAGGTGGCGTGGCGAGAATCTGTCTCCTCACCACGCGCTCTCACCACTGGTGTCCCCCAGGGCTCTGTTCTAGGCCCTCTCCTATTCTCGCTATACACCAAGTCACTTGGCTCTGTCATAACCTCACATGGTCTCTCCTATCATTGCTATGCAGACGACACACAATTAATCTTCTCCTTTCCCCCTTCTGATGACCAGGTGGCGAATCGCATCTCTGCATGTCTGGCAGACATATCAGTGTGGATGACGGATCACCACCTCAAGCTGAACCTCGGCAAGACGGAGCTGCTCTTCCTCCCGGGGAAGGACTGCCCGTTCCATGATCTCGCCATCACGGTTGACAACTCCATTGTGTCCTCCTCCCAGAGCGCTAAGAACCTTGGCGTGATCCTAATAATATAATATATAAAATAATATGCCATTTAGCAGACGCTTTTATCCAAACCGACTTACAGTCATGTGTGCATACATTCTACGTATGGGTGGTCCCGGGAATCGAACCCACTACCCTGGCGTTACAAGCGCCATGCTCTACCAACTGAGCTACAGAAGGACCATCCTGGACAACACCCTGTCGTTCTCAACTAACATCAAGGCGGTGGCCCGTTCCTGTAGGTTCATGCTCTACAACATCCGCAGAGTACGACCCTGCCTCACACAGGAAGCGGCGCAGGTCCTAATCCAGGCACTTGTCATCTCCCGTCTGGATTACTGCAACTCGCTGTTGGCTGGGCTCCCTGCCTGTGCCATTAAACCCCTACAACTCATCCAGAACGCCGCAGCCCATCTGGTGTTCAACCTTCCCAAGTTCTCTCACGTCACCCCGCTCCTCCGCTCTCTCCACTGGCTTCCAGTTGAAGCTTGCATCCGCTACAAGACCATGGTGCTTGCCTACGGAGCTGTGAGGGGAACGGCACCTCAGTACCTCCAGGCTCTGATCAGGCCCTACACCCAAACAAGGGCACTGAGTTCATCCACCTCTGGCCTGCTCGCCTCCCTACCACTGAGGAAGTACAGTTCCCGCTCAGCCCAGTCAAAACTGTTCGCTGCTCTGGCCCCCCAATGGTGGAACAAACTCCCTCACGACGCCAGGACAGCGGAGTCAATCACCATCTTCCGGAGACACCTGAAACCCCACCTCTTTAAGGAATACCTAGGATAGGATAAGTAATCCTTCTCACCCCCCTAAAAGATTTAGATGCACTATTGTAAAGTGGCTGTTCCACTGGATGTCATAAGGTGAATGCACCAATTTGTAAGTCGCTCTGGATAAGAGCGTCTGCTAAATGACGTAAATGTAAATGTGGTCGTCTGGAGCAACGTGAGCCTTCCTAGATTCCTCGGTATTGTCTGCCTTGCAGCGAGCACACTATCTTCAGCTGGGAGGGAGGCTTCGGTGGTCACTACACAGCTGGATTTTCCTTTGTAGTTTGTGATAGCCTGAAGTCCTTATCACAAGGCGTCGCAAGTCTGAATTGTCAAACATCGATTCAAGTTTGAGTTTGTAATATCTCTTTGCGTCCCTAATGGATTTGTGGCGCTTGTACCCACTTGCTTGTATGTGTTGCGCGTCATTGATTCTTTTGGGTTTGTTCTGCTGAGATTGAATGCAGTACGGGCTCTCAGAATGCTATGGATTTCTCCTTCAACCAGGGTTTTTGGTTGGGATATGTCCGGATTGTTATTGTGGATACACCGTCAACACATTTCCCAATGAAGCCTGTGAATGACAATGTATATTCCTCAATGTTGATGGATGAATCCTGAGTGGATGAATCTTGAACAAATTCCAATCAGTATCCTCAAAACATCATTGAGTCTTCCTCTGTCCAGCACCTCACTATTGTGTTGGTGGCGGCCTCTTGAGTTGCTGCTTGTATGGGGGAGTAGAAACAGAGACATGAAGTGGGGGCGGGGGAGTGCTTTGTACGCTCATGATCCAGTACTTTGTTTCCTCTTTGTAGGATACATGTTGGTGATACTTTTGAATAATTTGTTTTAAACTTGCTTGGTTAAAATCTCCCGCGACATTAAATACTGCTTCCAGGTGAGCGGATTCTTGCTAGCTAATGTTCTTGTGCAGTTCACTGAGTGCCGCCTTGATGTTTGCTTGTAGAAGTATGTACACAGCTGGGATAATAAAACACGTGAATTCCCTCTACATATAGGGGTGTTATTTTACCATCAGAAACTCATGGTGCGGTGAGCAGGAGCTCAAGATGTTTTCAACTTTGTTACACCAGGAATTGTTGATGAGGATTGCATACACCGCCTGGTTGAATAGCAGAGTCGGGTGAACTGTCCGTAAGCCATGTCTCTGTAAAAGCAAAGACGCAGGATTCCCTGATTTTCCTCTTGCTGTAGTCAACAATATAATAAGACTATTGTACACTGCTCAAAAAAATAAAGGGAACACTAAAATAACACATCCAAGATCTGAATGAATGAAATATTCTTATTAATTACTTTTTTCTTCACATAGTTGAATGTGCTGACAACAAAATCACACAAATTATCAATGGAAATCAAATTTATCAACCCATGGAGGTCTGGATTTGGAGTCACACTAAAAATTAAAGTGGAAAACCACACTACAGGCTGATCCAACTTTGATGTAATGTCCTTAAAACAAGTCAAAATGAGGCTCTGTAGTGTGTGTGGCCTCCACGTGCCTGTATGACCTCCCTACAACGCCTGGGCATGCTCCTGATGAGGTGGCCCAATTTGTAAGTCGCTCTGGATAAGAGCGTCTGCTAAATGACTTAAATGTAAAATGTAATGTAAATGTGGCGGATAGTCTCCTGAGGGATCTCCTCCCAGACCTGGACTAAAGCATCCGCCAACTCCTGGACAGTCTGTGGTGCAACGTGGCGTTGGTGGATGGTGATGTCCCAGATGTGCTCAATTGGATTCAGGTCTGGGGAACGGGCGGGCCAGTCCATAGCATCAATGCCTTCCTCTTGCAGGAACTGCTGACACACTCCAGCCACATGAGGTCTAGCATTGTCTTGCATTAGGAGGAACCCAGGGCCAACCGCACCAGCATAAGGTCTCACAAGGGGTCTGAGGATCTCATCTCGGTACCTAATGGCAGTCAGGCTACCTCTGGCGAGCACATGGAGGGCTGTGCAGCCCCCCCAAAGAAATGCCACCCCACACCATGACTGACCCACCGCCAAACCGGTCATGCTGGAGGATGTTGCAGGCAGCAGAACGTTCTCCACGGTGTCTCCAGACTCTCACGTCTGTCACGTGCTCAGTGTGAATCTGGTTTCATCTGTGAAGAGCACAGGGCGCCAGTGACGAATTTGCCAATCTTGGTGTTCTCTGGCAAATGCCAAACGTCCTGCACGGTGTTGGGCTGTAAAAACAACCCCCACCTGTGGACATCAGGCCCTCATACTACCACCCTCATGGGGTCTGTTTCTGACCGTTTGAGCAGACACATGCACATTTGTGGCCTGCTGGAGGTAATTTTGCAGGGCTCTGGCAGTGCTCCTCCTTGCACAAAGGCGGAGGTAGCGGTTCTGCTGCTGGGTTGTTGCCCTCCTACGGCCTCCTCCACGTCTCCTGATCTACTGGCCTGTCTCCTGGTACCTTCTCCATGCTCTGGACACTACGCTGACAGACACGGCAAACCTTCTTGCCACAGCTCGCATTGATGTGCCATCCTGGATGAGCTGCACTACCTGAGCCACTTGTGTGGGTTGTAGACTCCGTCTCATGCTACCACTAGAGTGAAAGCACCGCCAGCATTCAAAAGTGACAAACATCAGCCAGGAAGCATAGGGACTGAGAAGTGGTCTGTGGTCACCACCTGCAGAACCACTCCTTTATTGGGGGTCTCTTGCTAATTGCCTATAATTTCCACCTGTTGTCTATTCCATTTGCACAACAGCATGTGAAATTTATTGTCAATCAGTGTTGCTTCCTAAGTGGACAGTTTGATTTCACAGAAGTGTGATTAACTTGGCGTTACATTGTGTTGTTTAAGTGTTCCCTTTATTTTTTTGAGCGGTGTATTATCAGCAAATCTTCAATTGAAGCCTTTCTCGGAGTACATTTTTCCATTGATTGGACATGAGAAAATAAACTTTGAACTCATAGCAACGCTTCAATTGCAGATTTGCTGATAATATGATGATGATATATATATGATGTCTTATTATATTGTTGACTATAGATTTCCATATCTCCCAACAATGCTATTTGTAGGGTTAATACCAGAATACATTAGTAATTCTCTCTTCGCAGCAAATCTTCAGAGATGGTTGTATGCCCCTTTATATATAACATTCTGTTGGTGGTAATTTTAATTTGAAAAACGCAGAGTTTTCATGCATTATTATCCAAAGTAATTAATTTGGCCCATGCAGGGAAATCAAAATCCACAACACTGGTGTTGCAAACGCCATTCAACCCACTGAGCCACAGTGAGCCACATTCAACCCACAACCCACTGAGCCACAGTGCTATGCTTGTTCATACTCTCCATCTTGTTTACTGCTCTCCGGTTTGGTGCATGTGCTGTTGTCAGCAACTATTTCAGTCAGCTCAGCCCTGCTCAATTTAGGTAACTTCAATCACTGGCTGTACACCAGCAATAGAGGAAAGATGAAGGGTTATTTCCATATCCTCTTCATTGTGAATCCCTGTTGAGCACAAGGTAGTAAAACAAGGAATAGGCTACTCATGATTACCCAAACAGATTCTGAAAATCAAAACAAGTTGAGCCATTTTTTACATTCAGCATCACGCCGTCACGGGAAATTTGTTTTCTTTCTAACAATATCTACATATATTTCAGGATGTTTTGTATCCATGGAAGTAAACAGAATTCTTAACATTTTTGAAAACACAGCTTGTCAGAAAATAAGGGGTCTCTTGGCACAACGTACACCAGGAATGGGGTAGGTTGAGCATAGGGACAGGGTAAGGCGGCTCAACTTCGTTGTCAAGTTCTCTGCGTTTTGAGGCTACTAGCCAATGAAACTGAGACTTGATACGTTTAGCAAGCTCAGACTCCATATCATAAAATAATTTACCGAAATCTTCAGTAATTTTGCCATACATTTTCTGTTAATTACCAATCTATCATAACTTTGGTAATTTCCTTCAGTGTCATTCTATTTTTTAATTCCTTGCTGCTCCTCGAATCTTCCCTCGTCTCACTTCCATATCTGCTCTCTCAAGAACCTCAAGTGGGGGCTAGACCCCTGCTTGTTTTATGTTTTGTATACACACGGCATGATGTATACACTCAGGGTATGAGTTCATGCACATATACGGTGCATAAAACTGACAATGTAATGATCATATGGGGTATGGTGGCCATTGACTCAATTTACACCTAGTCAAACATTTTGACTATATTAGCCCACACAGCTACAAGGATGCACTTTCATGCACTTTCATGCCAGGTTTAGGACCTCATATTGTAGCTTATAGAGACCCTTTGATTTATACTTTGGGTTATATACAAACATCATGAAACTTATAACAAATGCATTTGACTTTGTTAAAATCCTGTTTTTTGGGGGACCTAACTTTTTGGGACCTTTTCTCTCTTCCTAAATATTTGGTCAAATTATTCATTTTGTGTATGGTTTCGTAGAAACAAGGGGTGGATCAACTAACCCCTTGGCTCAACTTATCCCACTCTGACCTACAGACATCATCATGGATTTTACAACATTAAAGTAGCTACTGAAAATCCACTCCTGCAAGACCAATGGACTGCGTGATTGACTTGTGTATTGTATTCCTGCAGGGATGTGGGCAGTATAGCTCTGTCCAACGTAACAGGCTTCATCCTGAACGTCCCGTCCAATCTGCGATGGGGTCCACTGCGCCTGCCACTCAAACGGCAGCACTGGATAGGGGTGCGGGAGGTGGACGGAGTCTATTACAACCTCGACTCCAAACTACGCAGCCCACACACCATCGGAAACCCTGATGAGCTCAGGTACAGCGTGTGTGGGTGTGTCATCCCAATTATGTTGTCCTGACCATTGGATTAAGCCCATCATAATTTGCATTGCTCATTTTTTTTCCTTTCCCTTTTCCCACATTTTGTTACATTACAGCTTCATTCTAAAATATGTGTGTATATGTGTATCACTCTACACACAATACCCCATCATGACAAAGTGAAAACAGGTTTAGAAATGTATGAAAATGTTAAAACTGTTAACTAATTTGAATAAGTATTCAGACCCTTTGCTATGAGACTCAAAATTGAGCTCAGGTGCATCCTGTAAACATTGATCATCCTTGAGATGTTTCTACAACCTGATTGGAGTCCACCTGTGGTAAATTCAATTGATTGGACATGATTTGGAAAGCCACACACCTGTCTATATAAGGTCCCACAGTTGACGGTGCATGTCAGAGTTAAAAACAAGCCATAAGATTGACGGAATTGACCGTAGAGGTCCGAGACAAGATTGTGTCGAGGCACAGATCTGGAGAAGAGTTCCAAAAAATGTCTGCAGCATTGCATATATATATATTTTTTATTTTATTATTTTTTTAACCTTTATTTAACCAGGCAAGTCAGTTAAGAACAAAGAACATATTCTTATTTTCAATGACTGCCTGGGAACAGTGGGTTAACTGCCTGTTCAGGGGCAGAACGACAGATTTGTCAGCTCGGGGGAACTCGCAACCTTCCGGTTACGCTCTCCAACGCTCTAACCACTAGGCTACGCTGCCGCCCCATATACACTAGTGTATATGTATATGACTATGTGTATATATATACACTGTGCTGCATCACAAAGGAAACAAATAACATGTATACAATCAAATTCATAATCAAAGATCAAATCATATCAGTCATTATTAACATAAGTTAAGGAATTCAACAGTCCAGCTCATTAAGAAGTCAATAGTAATCATCCGCGAGTCATTTAGGCTCATAACTATTTATCATACATCATGAAAGAATACAAACAGTGAATGGTTGGGGGTATACAATCTATAATCTCCATGATCAAAGTCAATCAGTTAGCAAACAATGACGTTTCTCATTTCACTCTTTCAATTGTCTTCGTGTACATATAATTAATTTCAATACACATGAACCATATCGATTGCATAATTGGCCTATGAGGATCCGTAGGGCCGTGATCATTGACAATTCACATTACACAATATGTTTGAAGCTGCGCTCCAAGCCGCGCTCCGCGGTAATAACTATGAACAGTAACTGAATGGCCCACTCTCCCGATCACCACTGATAATTCAGATGAAAGGTAAGAGTCGGTGGATTCATGGACGCACAGAACTTCTGGATGAGATGGAGTTAAGGAAGAGAAAGCAGCGAGATCAGGCGATGGCAATTTCCTCCTTTTAGGGAGTTGAGATCTGTCGGACATTTCCACCTGACCTAATTAAAGCGCCCCTGGCCCAGCTGAGTAAATGGCAATTAATTAAAGGAGTATTCCACCAACTCCATGGGCCTTTTCTACAGGCTTGTAGCGTCATACCCAAGAAGGCTCGAGTCTGTAATCGCTGCCAATGGTGCTTCAAGAAAGTACTGAATAAAGGGTCTGAATACTTATGGAAATGTGATATTTGATATTTATTTTTAATACAGTTATATCTAAACCTGTTTTTGCTTTGTTATTATGGGATAATGTGTTTATTGAGGGGAGAAAAACATTTAATCGATTTTAGAATAAGGTTGTAACAAAATAGTCAAGGGGTCTGAACATTTTCCGAATGCACGGTGTATTGTGGAGCATCCAAAGTAACAAGTTTTATTCATGTATCCACTAGATGATGCCTCATAGTAATACATAAGAGGTTCATTGAGTCTCATTCCCTTTGCTAAATAATAGATCATTCCACGGCCGCCATCCACAATGGTGATAGATCTTTGTCTAACGCATAATGAATAACAAGCCGATATCTTTATTCTTCTGTTCTTTTAATTCCATCCACACAACAGGAAGTTCCTGCGTCACCAGCTGAGAGGGAAAAACTGTGAGCTCTTATTGGTGGTGTCTGAGGAGGTGGAGGTCCACCAAACATGGAGGTCAGATGGCTGTTGATTGAATGTGCCTGCCAACCTTTTCTCTACCGGATTAGACTTTTCCCAGTTGCTGCTCAGGATATCAGGCGTGGTCCAAGCAGGGTATAGATTGAAAAGCAGGTGGGGTTGTGCTCAGCCAATCACACAGATGCGCACTGGCCGGATGTGCTTTTTTTGCTTCCTCACCCATTGCTGGACTCTGGCTGAAACCTGAAGTGATGAAGGAAATGGACGCATACAGGGAGGTCATGGAGAATTCACACTACACAACACTTAGATTTATGAACATACTGTTTGGGATTCTGTGTTTATATATTGATTATTTTTCTATGTTTATTTTTTGTTGTATATTACTGTTTCCAAGTATGGGAGGCGTGTGACTGTGTCATCTCTCGCTCTCTCCCTCCCCCCTCCTGTTTACCCCTGTACTGTATATTCACTGATGTGTCTTTATGTTTCTCTCTTTTTCTTTGTGTCTCTATTTGTCCTTCTCTGCTATACTACGACTGTACATCTCTTCTTTACCTCAGTGTCTTCCTCTGTCACCACTCACAATTAGTTTTTCACTCGGCCAACATTAAATCCCCCCCCAGTGTATGCAGCTGTTTTATCCTCTCAGTTACTGCTGAGGCCATCTGTCTGTTAGTAGAAATCCTTGCTAGTTCCTGTCTTCAAACTAGAATTCTAAGCTAAGGTTGTGTTAGGCCCAGGTATTGACAAATGGCTGGATACTGTAACAAGGTAGAGCAAGGAGGGTTTCAATGCGATCTGACCAGGAAAATCCACCAACCTGTGTTATCTGCAAGTCACAATCAAGGGGGAGTTATTTTCTGTTTTGTAGTAAAGAAAAACTCCTGAGCAATTGACCATGGCTAAATTGGTATTTGCAAAAATCCACCTGCCAAATATTCAGAATTGTGGAATCAGTAGAAATTGTTATTAAACCCAAGGTTTAGAATTGTTCACTGAAAATGCACTGTTAGATCAAAATCTATCTGTAGATGCCATGGCTGAAATGTCCAGAATGCTGAGTGAGTTGTGAGAAGTGGAGTAAGAGGGGAAAAGGTTGACAGTTGAGCGAAGAAAGAGAAAGTGATCCATGTGTAGAAGGAAAAAGTGAAAGAACGGCATGAGTCCAGACAGACCATGTTAGTTTTGAAATCAGCCATTTGAGGAATTTGTGTTGGTTGATGGGTCTTTATCATCACAACAACATATTGTGTATTATTGAAGACTTGATCAGAGCTTTAATGTGTTTACAGAGGAAGCAGGCATTATTCTCTACCTAAAGAGGGGTTGTTGAATTTTGCTCCTCATTGGCTCAATCCCAACACTTTTCCTATTCATCTGAGCATTAAATCGCTGGTTCATTAAACTGATAATTTAATAATTTGCGACTATCACTAATCATGAGACAAATCAATGAGGTTGTTGGACTGAGGCTTCCCCTAGGGGAATGCAGGTTGGGCAACCAAACTCACAGGTAGAAAATCCCCTCACTACTTTAAACCAGGGTATTTGTGTGAAAAAACTGGTGACAGAGGATTTTGTTTTTGCCATGACAATCCCACCCACCTTCTCCCCTCTATTGAAGGGTCCTGGTTGTGTTATTTTTCTCTTGTTTTTCACAAAAATAAAATGCTTGTAATGGCACTTTATGTACACTCCTTAGTGAGGATGTGGCTTAATTTCTTGAGTGAAATTGCTGTTGGAATTTGGATGGAGAATCGAGCACATTTATAAGAAATGGGCCACGGGTTGGCTACTTTATTTTCCTGCTACTGCTTGTGTGTCATCTGCGTGCGCGGACCCATGTTCCAGCGTTAGCTAGCTCCAGGCTCGAGCTGACAGCGTTGCTTTGGCGCTGTGGAACGAAGAGCGCGCCTAGGACGAGCTTTTGGAAGCACGGGGACGCGCCAAGCAGTGCAGATGTGTCGCAGATTTGAGAAGTCACGGTACATACGGAAATATCTGGTACAAGGAAGTGGAAGGGAGAAATTCCGCTCCAACTTAAACGAAAACAATGCTCAGTTTGTAGAGGGCGGGTTGGGGGAGGAGAAACGCGACGCGTAGAGACTTGTCATTGCCTGTATACAGTCACTTTATAGCGGAGAGCTAAACTAACATCACTTATTCTCGTTTGTACTGGATCAATCTATTTCAAAGAGCAGGCAGAACGTTCTGTGTTGGACCAATGGAGCTGTCAGCGATTGGTGAACAAGTGTTTGCTGTGGAATCAATCATCAAGAAAAGAGTTAGAAAGGTAAGGTATTCATATTGGAAATAAAACGCATGTAACATAATTGCATAAAGTACGCAATTGGGAGAATATCCATTCTAGGGTAGCCTAGATACAACAAGGAACACAGCCTACTATATTGAAAAGCACTTACCAGTAGCCTATTTATATCCAGTATCCACTGAATATAAACGTATAAGGGGGCGTGAGTGGGGGGAGTGTATCTCTTTAACATAAAGTTGAGCGTGTTGCCATTACGTTACAGTATAGTCAGGGTGCCAGCTGTCTATCCTAAGATAATGTGAAACAGAATAATCATATCGGAACCGAAACCTTGCCTTCAGTCCTGTACGTTGCCAGAATAATAGCCCGCGGGTTATACTGTTACGCTAGTAGGCTATTGTGGATTTGTGAAGAGCTACGCAGTTTCGCGGAGGAAATTAAAAATACAGGTTTGTGGGTTATTAGGGCGCAAAACGCGGCCCCATTTTGATGCGCTTCCATAGACGTGAATGAATGTATGCTACTAAGTCCTTGTAAGTGTTGGGTCTTTTAATATCGTATTTCGCACTGCATTAAAAGTGAACTCGATACGGTAAGTGCATGAGTCATTGTCGGTGCAGGCGCGCTTCAACCGTTATTATAGCCATGCAGTCCCGTTACGTAGGAGAAAACGTTGCATGCTGTCTAATATTGTTGTATTTGAATAATCTGTCCTACCCGCACATCATTTTATGTAATATTATTTGTGTGTGTCGGGGGGTTCTTGTGAGGATCCCAATTCTCTCCATTCACCAGTGCGCTCATGTGCGGTAACGTCATGATATCTAGGAGCTGTCAAAGTCGAGAAGCTATATGATAACGTCATCTGGAATGAGTTCCCGGTATTGACATGATGACATAGTTTAGATGAGAAGACATACATTTCCTGGATTTTCAAAGGTTATTATAGGATACCTATCTCTGTGCTTGGAGGGGAGACTGTAAGCATAGCAACATCACAATCAACATCCTCCCCCACACACTGTCTACTCTCTCCCATACTGGTGCTTGTCTCCAACTTTGTGTCACAGGGAAACGTGGAATATCTGTTGAAGTGGAAGGGATGGCCACCCAAGTGAGTAGTATCACTATGATATCATCATCATATCCAGTAATTTAAGACAATGAGTCATGTAGAGTATTATCGGATGGATGAGTAACCACGGCGATGTCTATCTGTACAGATACAGTACATGGGAACCAGAGGAGCACATCTTGGACCAGCGTCTGGTGCAGACCTATGATGAGAAGTAAGTCCAAGAGACCCTGCATGCTATAGAGCGCATTACGTAGAGGCCTTACCTAGCTAACGAATATCATAGTACTGATAACTGCACTGTAGTAGTACACAGTACTATCATAGTAAACTATACCTGTTTGTACTGACTGATCTTACCATTCCACCAGAGAGCAGAAGGACAGAGCCCTGGGGTACCGGAAGAGAGGACCCAAAGCTAAAAGGCTTCTACTACAGGTGGGATGGGTTCATGTTTTATATAACTTCTCTGTCTGATTAGACTAGGGTTGCAAAGGAAGGGTATATTACTGGAAACTTTAGAAGTTTTAGATGACATCAAATCCTTGAAAGATATCAAACACAAGACATCTAGTGGCCTGTTTGGGAACTTCAGATAGGGCCAGAGATGATTACAAACACCTGTGACTATCACATGTAAAATATATTAATCATTGAATAAGATTATTTTTATCTAAAAAATAGTTCTGAAAAAAGTAAATAGTTGGAAGAGTTGCATAGTTAATTTAAAATAATGCCATTGTTAGTTTTTTTTCATTAATTGGGCTATTTTCTCTTGAACTGTATTGTCTATCTACTAGAAATGAATGGAAAATAAAAAATCATACTGTATATGAATACATCTTTGTACAGTTATTCTAGTATAAATTACCAAAGTTATGTATGTTGCCATAGATTTTCTGTTAATTACCAAAATTACTGAAGATTCCGTTAACTTTGCAATCCTAAATGAGACGGCGTAATAGGTTGGCATACTAAGTAAAGGGGAAATGATCTTTGAGAAACACAACTGCTGTATAAGACATCTTTATTATTCCCTCCTCTGTAGAATACTATTTACAACATGGATCTCCGGAGCGCCCATAAGGCCCTAGAGAAACCTCCAGCTCGCCTACGTCTTTCCCTGACTCGCTCACTGGAGTCTGAGGCAGAGGACCCAACCTATGGGGCCTGTAGACGGAGCCTGCACCCCCACCTGGCCCATCGCAAGAACAAACCCAGAAGGTCACAGTTCATGTGCCTGGCCTCTCCCCCTAACCCCACAAAGGTCCCCACACATGATGATTGGGGAAGGAGAGAAGAGGAAGATGACATGGAGGAAGAGGAGGAAACTCGACAGGAGCAGTCGGAGCGAGAGACCGAGATATGCAGTGGCATTCTGAATGGTAAGCGTGTTAGTCGGCCTATTCATCAAATGGGCCTAATTTTAAACCAGGACATTACTGTGTGTGTGTCAACTTGTTAGTCAGCCTATTCACCAAATGGGCCTCATTTTAAACCAGGACATTACTGTGTGTGTGTGTGTGTCAACTTGTTAGTTGGTACAGTACTGGAGGCCCCCTGGGCAGACAACCAGGAACATAAGTTCTGCCATCCCATCCAGGGCTGGTAACTGGCACAGCAGACAGACAAGTAGTGGCAAGGGAGAGGGTTGACTTAATGGGGTTTAATGTATGGCGCAGAACAATACATGCCAAACTTCCTGGTACAACGCAGATAGTCTATGCATAGCCTACAGGCAATGTACTCAAATCAAATGTTATTGGTCACATACACATGATTAGCAGATGTTATTGCGAGTGTAGCGAAATGCTTGTGCTTCTAGTTCCGACAGTGCAGCAATATCTAACAAGTCATATCTAACAATTCCACAACAAATACCTTATACACACAAATCTAAGTAAGGAATGGAATAAGAATATATAAATATATGGATGAGCAATGTCAGTGTGGCATAGGCAAAAATGCAATAGATTGCCTGTATATACTGTATTCTAGACTATGTACAGTGCTCTTATCAATCTCGGTCAGTTACTTCAGACTTGATGCAATCTTACCCTCTTCCTTTCTCTTTCCCTCTCTTCCCTTCCCTCTCACCCCCTCTCCTCCCCCACCCCACCCCCTTTCTCTCCTCCCTCACCCCCTTTCTCCCTCAGGGCAGGATAGGGCAGAGGACTGGAGTTCTGTGATTGGTTCAGACGAAGTGACCGCGTCAGAGCGGTCTGCTGTTTGGAGCCCAGTGATTGGCCCAGGGGAGGTGACCGTGACTGATGTCACCATAAACTCTCTCACAGTGACTTTCAAAGAAGCCCTGGCAGCCAAAGGCTTCTTCAGAGGCTGGGGCTTAGAGTTCTGAAACACACAGCTGCACAAACAGACGAAACCTGGTCTGGGAACAGAATGAGAGAGATGGAAAGTGTGGCTCTTGAGTTATCTTTACACTCTGTTTGGACTGTGTGACCGCTTGTTCTCCTCATCCCTTTACCCTTCTTCCCTTTCTGGTTGTGTGATTGACCCCTGTCCACACAAACTTCCTATTTCATTCAATAGGCATACTGTAGTGTACAGTATATACTGACTACATCGAGATGGGCATACACTCCTACGTTGAGCTATACACATTATACTGTATACCATATCCTTCTATACAAAACAGTTATTTTTCTGGACTGTTATTAGATAAACATGTGGCTTAGTAGAGTCTTGTGGTGATTTAGAAAACCTCTGCAAGATGGCTTTATCAGCCTGCATGCCTTTCTCCTGTCCTCTCTCTGGGTACATACTGATACTCAAGACATTTTGGTGACCCACTAAAGCCCTGCGCAACACATCCAGTGTAAACTAACCTTAAAAGTGGAACTAAAAACCTATATAAAAAAACAGACTTAGGAACAGTCTGTTCTTTTCTGAATTGTACTGTATTTACGTCATGATGTTGTGTCATCTTTGTGGAATCTTCCTTGTCGCCTCCCATTGGTCAGTGCCTGTTTATCCCACTCCCAAGCCTAGACTGATGGGTCTTGTTACCGATGTTCCCTAAAAAAAAAATCGGCACTGAGAAAATGTCAGGTCTGCTGAGCACAAACTTGAACATTGTGAAAATTCTGTGCAACTTCTGGCGCGCACTGAGGCTGTAGCCGCTTTAATTAGTTATAATAGTGGCCAAGTAGGCAACTGTGGCTATTTGATCGTAATGTAGGCTTACCAGAGTTTCCTACCATGAAGGAAAATGCATCCCATAACATTTTAACAAATAGCTGTTCTATCATTCAGCCTACAGTAGCAGCCAATGTGTGGTGTTCAATGTTGGCCTACATTCCACTTTTGAAAAAATCATGTAGGGATTGAAATGAACCTGTTTATCCTTCAGACAAGGAGGTGAATGAAAATAGTGTTGTTTGATGCAAGAAACCGCTTTAGAAAATAACATTCATTATTATTCCCATACCATTATTACAGAGAATAAGGACAATTATGCTACCCTCTGCCTATTGGTTACTTAGCTTATTCAAGCCTTTCTCAATATATAACACTGCCCCCCGAGTGGTACAGGGCTCGAATGCACTGCATCTCAGGGCTTGAGGCGTCACTACAGACACTCTGGTTTGAATCCAGGCTGTATCACAACCGGGGGTGATTGAGAGTCCAAATAGAGCGGTGCACAATTGGCCCAGCGTCGTCCGGGTTTGACCAGTGTAGGCCGTCATAAGAATTAGTTCTTAACTGACTTGCCTAGTTAAAGGTAATATATATATATATTATAATACTTAAGAAAATTGTCTAGAAATGCACGCGTTGTAGGAAGCAACCACTCCACCATTGCTGATGAGAAATTAGCTCTAACTAGGCTAATAACTCACTTACTAGCAAAGAACATGAACAAATGTACACACGTGGCTACATGCAGCTCTTGCGCTTGTTTTGAGATCAAAGCATCTACTCCGGACCACTCATGCTGTAAACACAGTCCTTGGCACAGATCATATGGCAATGGTCTATTTGCATATAGGGATACTGCAGCTCTGATTTGTTATGGCGCACTGGTCTGTGTAGATTAGAGTATGGGCCTGAGTCGTGCCTGTCAATGCAATATAAACCTACTCCAATGCGCGCTGCCTACAATCAACTATTTTACAGTTTTCTTTCGGTATGTTTCGTTGAAAGGGGCTAATATTGCGTTGATTTGATCACAATTCACACAGTAGAAGGAACCGTTGATAGTGTTAACCAAAGGGGAAAACTAGAAAGTTGAGTGAAATTCAATCTCGTGCTTCTCTGTGCAGGTTGATATTTATTCTGTGCAGCAGTCCCAGTTGAGCACGCAGTTTAGTGATAATTGCTCGTGACTCAGTAAAATGATCTCCGTCTGCGACCACAATGCAGCGAGGAATTATGGAAGTGCCTGATATTGTTTCTGTAGAGCTTTTACCGCTTGTACAAGCACGCACCCACCTTCACAACGCAACACTAGCAGCCCCGTTTTTGGATGTTTATTCATCTTATCCTTTGGGCTTGAAATGAGTGCTTCTTACACCTTAATTCCAGGGAGAGGAGAGACAGACAGAAGGGTATTGTGTATTACTAGTCGTTATTTTTATATATCAATCTGACAATGTAATTCAATGTATTTATTCTTTAAAGGAGAAACCTTGTGCATTTAGTAAATACAGGGGAACTGAAATGTTTTTATACTCTAGTTCTGATGACTAAACTATGTGCTCACGCTGTAGCCATGACAAGGCTCTTACTTTATATTATTGCCAAATGTGGTTTGTTGCTTCTGCTGCTGCTTAAATATGCACTGCTGAGCAAGGAACTGTTGCACTTTATTATGGCTCGTCTAATCAGAAAAGTGATGTAATAAATCTACAAAAACCATCATCTATATTCTCCGTCAATGTCTGAGATTATTTGTATTGTACTCAAAATAAATGTCTTTTAATTGTTAATGTGTGATTGATTTATTATACTGAACAAATGTATAAACCATTTCAAAGATTTAGCCGAGTTATGAACTGTAAGGAAATCATACATTTAAATAAACTCAGTCCCTAACCTATGAATTTTACACGGCCCTAATAGGGCCACACAATGGGGAGCCAGGCCTGGCAAATCAAAATGAGTTTTTCCCCACAAAATGGCTTTACTACAGATAGAAATACTCCCCAGCAGGTGAAGAAGCTGGATGTGGAGGTCCTGGGCTGGCGTGGTTACACATGGTCTGCGGTTGGACTTACTGCAAAATTCTCTAAAACAACGAAGATGGTTTATGGTAGGGAAATTAACATTCAATTATCTGGCAACACCTCTGCTGGACATTCCAGCGTGCCAGTGGCACGCTCCCTCAAAATTTGAGGCATCTGTGGCATTGTATTGGGACAACGGCACATTTTAGTGGCCTATTATTGTCCGCAGCACAAGGTGTCATGATTATGCTGTTTAATCAGCTTCTTGGCATGCCACACCTGTTAGGTGGATGGATTATCTTGACAAAGGGGAAAATGCTCACATTTTCTGCATATGGACAATTTGTGATCTTATTTCAGCTCATGGGACCAGCGCTTTATATGTTGCATTTATATTTTTGTTCAGTGTATTATTGGCTATCATGGGCGAGATAGATGTTATCTGTCCAACCAATTTCACCATGTGATGGAAATGTAGCTAGTGAAATAAAAGCCATTTCAACATACAGCTATTTTTCCAATGGTACAAACATACTTTATTGTACAATTAAATTGGCAAAAAAAAAGACCAAAATAACTTAAATAAGAAATTAATGAAAATGGAGCAACAGTTATTTATTTTTTGCTTCCTCTCAGCAAGCACCAAAGTATTTTAACAGAAAAGTGGTCAAAGATTCCATTTGAACACTAAACACAGTCTTAATTCCAGTTTCTTTAGGCAGAAAAAAAGCAAAACAAAAGTTGTTCAGTTGCCATGGTTTGTACAGTGATTCAGTATGTATACAAGTGTACATTTCATCAAAATGGCATGATATACTCAAACAGCCCCAAAGAGGGCTATGAATGACTGCAGTGTCATTTTACATCACCATTACATCTTCAATACAAAAAAGTTTAATCTATTAATTCCTGTAGCTTCAAGTTTTATTTTCAAAAAATAAAATTAAATATCTATATATAAAATACAAGCTTTCCTTGTTTTTTTATAAAATAAGTCTCAAGATATATTGCCACTTGTTTTTCCCCCTCCCCCAAATCTCAACCTTTAGAGAAAAATAAGTGAACTTGTGAAATCTTGCGTAATTCTTTAATATGAGGCAAAATGAATTCATTTTCTGACCACAGTAATAAGCCTTCTAACGTTTTGTGCATGTGTTCATGTGAATGTGTTGGTGTTCACAGCAATCAAGATGTTATGTTGCAATATCCCCAGTTTAAAAAAAAATATATATACACAAAGGCTCATTGGTGCTCATGACCTACACCCCATACTGTACCTTTCAGAAATCAATACTTTTACATAGTTTGGGAGTCCAGGTTGCTAGGAAACCAAATCGAGAAAATCAGCAGTAGAAAAAGAGTCTCTGCTCATCATAGGTCTGAAAGTCTGTACAGCGCAAATGTATGATTTTCATTTTATTACAAACAGTATTTCATTAAGTCCAGTTTTTGTACAGTAATAACATTAAATTAAACCCAACGTTCAGGGCAAAAGAAGAGGGGCGTGTGACTAGGATGAGAGGGGAAGGGTAGCATCGTTGACAAAAGTTTCTAGGAAAGCCCGCCACACCTTCCCCATATCCCCTTCAAGTTTCAGTTCATGAGGGTATATACACACTACATGGAGCTATCCATCAATCCTCCAAATCAGCTGGCAACATCAGTAGTAAGTTTCTCATCCATCGTC